>NC_056749.1:146668905-146791405 GCF_019279795.1 Protopterus annectens | reverse complement strand
CATTACATTAGTGACACTTTTTTGAAAAGAGGGATTATGGTGCTATTTCATTATCTAGCAGTTCCATGCATCAGTTATACATAATAAAGGATTCTAAAACATAATTTTATAGTGCAGTTGTAAATAGGAACTAGAACAGAAATTATGACATTGTGGCTGGAAAGCAAAAAAAAAAAATTGTTGATCAATACAAGGAAGAGAGAGCATGTCCTATGTCAAATTTGCCATCCAAAATCATCATTTTACAAGAAATGGAAATCAGGAAGATCATCCAAAGAAGAATATATGTATGAGAAAAGTGTTTCTTTCTCAGTGCAGTTTCAAAGTAAGGGACAAATAATTTTGTCAGATAGTTTTGGCTTCTCTATTACCTTTGCATTCTGATAGTAGATAGATGGGGCATGGATTTTTCTTCTCCAGAGATTAAGTTGAGAAAGATGGAACAGTTGTAATGATTACTGGTAAATAAATAAGTTAATTATTGGACTTGCCCCAGATGAAAAGGGAGAGTCAATATCAACAACTAATAACTATTTTGAATATTACCTGAAAAGGGTGACTTTTTGGGGAATGGTTTGTCTCAATAGGCCATCAAGTTTTTGTGTTGGTCTGCAATGGTGAGAATCTCAATGACAAAACATCCTCACATTAGTCTTATAAAGTTTTTTGAACTGTATTGTACTCTAATTTCAATAATGGTTAATAAAGGTTTTGGTAATATTTGTACATAGGACATTGAATATTACATAGATGACCTTTTTATTTTATAGAGGGCAGCTGTGAAGAGTTTACCTCCTATGTAAATGACTTAAATGAAAGTACTAACTTTCTGAGGCTTAACATTAGCGGCTTTGGTAGCACTATTAACTTTTTGGATATTAACTTAACTTTTGATTATCCTAACAAGGTATTGTTAGCCAAATATTTTGGAAGTCTACATTTATCAAGCAGTATTTGCACAGAGACAGCTTGCATCCTATGCATATAAAACGTTGTGATGTCAAAGTGCAACTCATACATTTGAGCAGGCTTACCTCTGAATAGAGTGCTTTTCTGAGTAAATTATGCAACTTGCACTTTTTTTTTTATTGATAGAGGTTGTGGCATATGCATTGGCTCAAAAAAATAGAGGAAGTGGTCATTTTGCTAAGGAATACGACAGATCATCTCATTTAGAGGAAAACATTTTCATCTGAAGTTAGTGGTCTTACTCCCAGGAAGTTAATGTTGAAAGCAGTAAGAATTTTGTCTTAGCTTTTCCTTTGTCATTTTGTAATGACATGTGGATTATTAAGGACTGCATTACTGACAACGGGAAGTTGCTTATGGGCAATGAAGATTTGGTCAACATTATTGGGACTAAGCCTGGTTTTACCTTTAAGAAATCCAAATGCCTTAAGTCCATATTGGAAGGAAGTACAGCCACCTCTACAATGAAGAGTTTAGCATATGACACTTACAGCTGTGGGCATTGTAAACAGTGTAGATACATTGTTAATGCATCTTCCTTAGAGTTCAAATCTTGTGGCTATTTATTTTGGCCAAACAAAGATTTGACTGTCACGCTAACTATGTTGTATACACTGCTAAATGTAATTCATGTCAGAGTTTTTATATAGGCAAAACTGTCAGAGCACTCAACACAAGAATTTATTAGAATTGTTTGGCCATTAAAAAGAAAGACTTTTCAAATGCTTTGGCCAAGCATGCTGTGTCTTGTACAAACTTTAAAAAGTTTACTTTTGCAATATTGGATTCAGTTAACAGTACTGGGTTCTTTGGTGACTTTAAAACTATAAATCCAAAAAGTAAAAATTTCGCTAAGTAGGGTAAATGCCTCTTTGTTGAAAGCAAATACAATAATCAGTCCAAATGACAGAACAACAGAGAGGCAGACAGACAGTTCAAACTTGATAAAATCCACAACGAAAGTTTATTGCACAATGAATTTGGTATGCACTTTCACTATATAGCTTCATCAAACCTTCTAGCTAAAACACACTTTATACATTTTATAAAAAGAATTTGAATTTAACACTTCACACTTTGTCATAAAGACTACATTGAAAGTAAGACAGTTAGCAGACACCCTAAATACATACTCCTCATAACAGATGAAATGTATATTTAAACATATATTTATACATGTTCTTGGATGCATTTACTTTTTTATTACTGATTTCATTGAGTGTAGAACTTTAAATTATGTAACAGACCATTAATTAACATTTTAATTAATGAATTAATGCTGCAAAGCACTTCATTGGCTGTGTTAAATTCAAATTCTTTTTATAAAATGTATGAAGTGTGTTTTAGCTAGAAGGTCTGAGGAAGCTATATAGTGAAAGCTCTTGTCAAATTCTTTGTGAAATAAACTTTCGTTGTGGATTTTATCAAGTTTGAGCTGTCTGTTTGCCTCGCTGTTGTTCTATCGTTTGGACTGATTATTGTATTTGCTTTCATCAAAAAGGCATTTACCCTACTGAGCGCAATTTTTACTTTTTGGATTTATTCTATTAGTGCATTGTTTGCACTCAGTGGGGACATGGCAGAAGAACAGGATATAATTATCAAATTGGACTATAACCCTACTGAATCAGAGGATGTAAGTAGAAACTTCTCAGAGAGGTTTCAGAAATATTTGTCAAAAGACATGAATGTATTGCTACGTGTTGACGTTGATGCGTCTGAGGAAGTACCGAATGGTTTTCCGGGAGATACAGAGGAGCTACAGAAACTAATATAAGGGTTTGAATTTGACTTTTTAAAGTTGAAAAAATTGTAGACACAACAATACCATCTTGAGCTGTGCCTTGCCAAGATGATAGTACCGAGACATCTGCATGTCTTACCATGCCCACGCAAGGCACACAGCATCCTGAACTTTTGGCCCATTGGCAGCAGCTCAACTTAGAGGTGAGCGCTAACTATATGAGACTTTTAATCGACTACTTCAAACATGAAAAAAATAGGTTGGAGGAGTCGCTGCATGAAAAACAAGCTTTTATTTTTACTAAATTTTGTGAGACTGTGGTAAACCCTTTGATGGAGAGTATGTTGGATAGTGTTGTAATACTTGAACGAAAAGTTCTACAACAAAACAGGGTTAAGATTATTAGAGATGTTAATGATTTTACATTAGGCCATGTCTTTACATGGCCGAGAAATATTAATAATTTTAACAATAAGAGTAACTCTGGTTGCATTAGCAAAGTTGTAAAAAATTATACTAACACAGTGAATATAGATTTAACAGCTACTATACATGACAGTATTGAAGAGAATGTTGCTATTGACAATATACAGGCAATTACTAACAATGTCATTAACAGTGAATACACTAGTATTAACACTAATTTATATCCTACTGTGAAAATTTGTAAACATGTGGGTAATGGTCCAGTCGGTGACCATATTACTACCGTGAAACAAGATAATGTTGTTAGACCAAAAATAAGTGGTGGCAATGTTAATACTTGGGACCTTAATAAACAGAGTTATGGTAGTATTGGGAACCACCCTTTTCCCCTCCCTATAAATATAGAGAGAGGCATGTGAAGGAACAGGTCAATGAGTCGAGGACGCCAGAAAAGAAAATTATCGGGGGACAAGTACCCGAACCATTCCATCAAGAAAATGTGGGGGAATCTAGAGCAGCATTTGTATGGAATATTTCTAACTATAACTTAACAAAGGATGAATTTACACTATTAAATAAAGGACTCAATTTTATTCCAACTAATGATAGTAAGGTGGCGGGCACAATTTTAGATCTTAAAGTGTTCTGTAGGAATTTAATGTTAAAGTTAGAGTTTGGTAATGACTCTTATGAAGGAACCACGTCCTTTTAAGAAATTAAGTACATATGTACCCAACAACCATCCCCTGGTTGATGCTTATTTGAAATTGACAGAGGTTGAATTACATAAATATTATTTTGATTAAAAAAAAGTTAGAAACCATAAGTTTGATAAAAATAAAAATAAAAATATAAATAAAAATAACAAGTTATGGAGAGAGACTAGCTCTTAAGAAATTGCAGTCAAATGAAAACATAGTTATTAGGCTGGCAGATAAAAGAGGTCCAGTAGTAGTTATGAACTACCAACAGTGCATATAGAAGCCATAGAGGCTATGTTGGAAGAAGATGAACAATATAGTACTATTACGATAACACAAATTCATAGTATTATTGAATATATTCATGTCATATTGATGGATGATTTGAAGAGTGGATTGTTAGACTATAATATGTTTAACTATCTTAAAGTAGAGAATCCATTGATTCCTGTGATACAAGGCCTACCTAAGGTTCATAAACATGCAAGTAGGCCTCCTATGAGACCAATAGTTGCAGGAGGTGGATGGGCCACTGAGCCACTATCTTTGTTTGTAGAAAGATATCTTAGGCCTATTATTGATCAGAACAGAATGGTGTTAAAGGATACAAAACAATTTTTGATTGATTTATATGATTATTTAAATGCTCCTACATCCCAAAAATAATTTTTATTTGTTACATTTGCTGTACAATCCCTCTTTACAAAAATTCCTAATTCTAGAGGTGTGTTATATATACATGATTATCTTTTAGCCAATAGTGAATATGATGCTATTAAGATTGATTTAATTTGTCATTTTTTAGAATTAATATTGGAAAACAATGTGTTTATTTTTAATGACAAATTTTACATACAAAATGATGGCATGGCTATGGGCACGTCATGTGCCAATAGCTAAGCCAACATGTTTTTAGCCTAGTGGGAAAATACAGTATTGTTTGGTACAGATTTACTTAAACAATATGCTATTTTGTATCGTAGATTTGTCGATGATTTGTTTTTATTGTGGACAGGAAGTCAGACACAATTACTAGAATTTTTATTTATGATGAATAATTTGACCACATTTTTGAAATTTACTATGGTGTCGTCAGTAGACAGAATAGAGTTTTTGGATTTATATATAGAGAAACTAGCGAATGGGCTAATAAACACAGGAGTATTTAAAAAATCAAGTTATAGGAACTCACTTTTGGCTAGGACTAGCATGCATCCTAATTTTGTATTTAAAATTTTGATTAAGGGACAAGCATTTAGAGCATCGAGTTTGGATCCAACTGAGCAAGGTTATGTGAGTGAGACTAAAAACCTAGAGGAGAGACTATCAGTAAGAGGTTATAATAAACAAGAAATTGAAGAAACTTTTTCACTAGTTAAGGAGTTAAGGCATAGCACTGCTAAATCATATTATGGACCAGAAGTTAGAGAGGAAAGGCAAGATATAAAAACTGAAAATAAAAGTTTCTTGAAAATACCATTATATTATACTAGCAATAATAGGTAATTGACAGATATCTTTCTTAAGCATTGGCCTATTTTGTCTGTAGACAAAGAAATAGGAGAACTTGTAGAAGTACCTTGCTTCTCCTATATAAACAAGAAGAATCTGAAAAGATTATTGTGTTACAGGAATGAAAAGGGTGGTAGACAGAATGATAGGGATGCCATCACACGTCCATGTGGCAGATGTAATTTTTGTAAATATATATGTGCTAGTAATATTTTTAGACATCCAGACACCAATGAGGAGTATGTATTTAGGGTGTCTGCTGACTGTCTTACTTCCAACGTAGTCTATATGGCAAAGTGTGAAGTATGTGATTCATTCTACATTGGCAAGACCAATCAGCCATTCAGCGATAGAATCAGAAAACATTGCTATAGTGTTAGAACTCATTCTACTTGTAATGCATTGTCTAAGCATGTTACACAAATGGGGGAGCATCATATTTTTAAGTTTAGAGTTACTGAAGTTATCAAACCTAGCATTAGGGAGGGAGATATTAAGATTTTTACGGAGGGTAGGGAAGTTAACTGGATCATTGCCCTACGAGCTGATGTAGGCAAAGGACTTAATGAGTGAGCCTCAATAAAACATTTGTTAAAAAGTAGGAAACTTAATAGATGAAATGTATATTTAAACATATATTTATACATGTTCTTGGATGCATTCACTTTTTTGTTACTGATTTCATTGAGTGTAGCACTTTAAATTATGTAACAGACCATTGATTAACATTTTAATTAATGAATTAATGTTGCGAAGCACTTCATTGGCTGTGTTAAATTCAAATTTTTTTTATAAAATGTATGAAGTGTGTTTTAGCTAGAAGGTCTGAGGAAGCTATATAGTGAAAGTGCTTACCAAATGCATTGTGCAATAAACTTTTGTTGTGGATTTTATCAAGTTTGAGCTGTCTGTTTGCCTCGCTGTTGTTCTATCGTTTGGACTGACTTTAAAACTATGCTTGAATTTAAAGAAACAGCCAGGCAAATCAGACTTAGTACTGATCAGAAGCCTGACCTTAACGAATCTATTAATATTTTTTTTTTTTTTTTTTACTGCAGCACAAGTACAGCTGAATGTTTAATTAACATTTAAATTCAAATTTTAATTTACATTTTTTATTTCATGTTTATTAGTTGACAGTCTATGTATATTAAAATTTACTACATGTTCCTTTAATTTGGTTTAAGTGTGATGTAAGCCATTGCAAGTTTCTATTGGTCTGATTGGATCATTTGACCTTTGGAGGGTTATTTAAATGGCATTGATTCGGTATAGATTTTTTTCTCATAATGTTCTAACGAAATTAAAGAACGAAAGCATTTAAACATTTTTTCTCATAAAGTTCTAACGAAGTTAAATAACGAAAGTGTTTAAAAAATCAATATTTTAACTGTGGCTATCTATTACTGCCATTAGAGTTTGTTTGAGTCCTCAGTTTTTAGTTTCGAGTTGGTGGTGCAGTGTTTTTGTCAGTTTTTGCAACATTAATGATATTGCTTGTTAATGCACTACAGTGTAAAACTCGTTTTCACATTGCAGGACCATGAAATTAAAAAAATATCAGGAGCATGTATGTATTATCCATTAAAAATCTTTGGAAAAATATGGATGTAACACAAGATGTTCATGATTCGGGTGGTGGTATCTCTTAGAGTTGTATTTGCAAGACAAAAAGTAAGGTTTGCTCACATACTGGAAAACTGATAAACAAAATATGCTTTTACAAACTGAATAAAATATATAATTTTTTTGGGCCTCATTGGCATGCATAACACTTGGCCAGAAAAACAATAAAATGGTTGAATATAGTTTAGAAATATCATAGTATTCCTTCATTTATTTTACTTCTTTGAACACACTTTCATGGATGTGCCTCATTCCATCCTAAGATCTGTTTTATTTAATATCTTCATCATTGAGTCATATACCTAGTGTGACAGACCAATGACCCCTCTTCATTTGCACAGCTAACCAACTTCAACAATCCACACAAAAAGTCTTCCACAAGCTATATAAATGGCTAAATATTCCTCATCATACTGAATTCTAAAAATGCTGTTCTAACCCTACATTATAACCAAATAAATCTCATAAATCGTAATTGTCTCTTTAAAAAAATATACCTTTCCCAGTTTACTAATGCCTGCTAGCCCTAAGCCTTACCCTGCCCCTGACATCCTATCTTAAGAAAATGCTTTCCATAATATTTCCACTATTCAGACAACTTTGGTCTACAAATAGGAGTAGAGTTTTATTGTAGGGTTGAAAAGGAAACAATATGGTTTCCTTTTTCAGTGCGTTTTTTTCATTGTTTTTAGTTTTCAGTGATTTGATGCTTGTGCTTTTTAATGAACCATCACAAACTCAAATTAACACATACCTTAATCTATCTGTATACCTCACCTATTTCTCTCCCTATATATATCTATATCTATATAAATCTACATAAATATAAATATATATATATATATATATATATATATATATATAGGTACCCTAGTTTAAGTCTAACTGCTCATTTATCACCATCTGTTTAATCGATCACATACTGCTGATATATGCAGATGCTTGACAGGTGTGTGTGATTGACAAACCCCTTGGTAGATGAAGAATTCCTTTCCCCTGGGAATGTGCGATCTTAGAATTAGTATATATAATTAGCAAAGGTGTAAGGTGGAGGCAGAGGGGCCTTTGCCCCCCCCCCCCAAAAAAAAATAATGCTATTTTTTGCACTTGCCAAGCTTCTTTTTCGGTGCATGAATCTGAATGTCTCAACTTTCAGTTTGGATGTCAATATATGTACTACTCAATCGAAGTGAGTGGATATATATATATATATATATATATATATATATATATACATATACATATACATATATATATATATATATATGTGTGTGTGTGTGTGTGTAGATATATATATATATATATATATATATCTATATATATTAATTATTTATTCATATTCATTTACTAAGGAATTGCAGTGCTCTCAATATAACAATTATGCACACAAGACACAGGCCTTGTGAATAAGATCACATAAGAAGTAAGAACAATCAAATATACCAATAAAGAAAAATGTTAAAAACATTTTACATATTAACAAATACAAGAATAATGTAAAACATTTAGGATAAGATATACTGAATCAGATAATGGTGGCAGAACATACTAGGCAAACTTTTAACATGCTTGAAAGAGCATGGCAATAGCTTGCAATCATCACTAATGTGAAGGCAAACAAAAGTACAACAGTATTGCGTCTTAAGCAAACTGAAAGAAGGACAAAAAAAAAATGGCTGCTTAAAGATTTGAAAAGCATATATAGTAGGGGAGATTCAAAGAGATAGTAGAAAGAACTCAAAAAAGCAGAAGCAGCAAAACAAACTAAATAAATAAAAATACTGGCAGGCAGAGTTTCACAGGCACAAATCACTCAGGTCATGATAAACCAAAGGTGTATTTAATGATAAAAATCCACAAGAAAAACAAATAATATGTGAGTGCTTTTGTTAAACAAGTGTTAACTTCATCAGACACCATTAAAATGTAAGACAGCCATTTATATACATATAAAAAACACTCTGATTGGGTAAGCAAAGAGAGGCAGCTAGCTAAGCAACACTGAGACAGAACATTAATTAACCCCTTGATTACTATATTACAGTTAAAACTGTTACAACTTAAATACAACTAAAACTTGTGATTAAAAGATAAATTATTAGTCTCATACTTGTGTCATGAATGGTTATAAATAGAATAAAATTAAAACCAAAGTCATTTTTAAAATCTCATGTTAAATATTCACATAATGCTAAAATGTTTACCAAAGCCAAATACATACAAAAGTGCTTGTGCTTAACAAATGTTTTGAGATATTTTGTTCCTTTCTAGGGCTTTTAATTTCAATACAGGAGAGATGGATGTCCTGTCATTTATCCCTGGCCATCTATCTGCCTGTAGTAAGATTTGCCACCTTAACTCCTTTAACTTACAATGCCCTACTTTTCTTTTACCTATCACTTCCTGCATAAGCTCATTGGGCAAATCTGCTGGGTACTCCCTTCTCAAGAACATAGTTTTTAAGTTGTCGCATTCAATAAGAAAATCTTCTTCTCTAGAGATCATACGGGCTGCTCGAACTAATTGCCCTTTAACTACCGACCTCTTTTGATGCTTGGGGTGGGAGCTAGTGTAACGCAGGAACGAGTTTGAGTAGGTCTCTTTCCTATGGATCCTAGTAGCATACTTTTCATTATGTGTGTCTTTGTATAAGTGGACATCAAGGTAATTCATATGATCCAGGTTAATCACCCAAGTGAACTGCAGGAATGTAGTGGTGGTGTTAAGGTATCTCAAAAACTCTTCCAAAACAACCAGTGACCCATTCCACATCAAGCTGATATCATATTGGTATCTATAATACAGAGAAGAAGATTTTCCTGCCACAAGGTGAAATCAGGCAGCAAATTTACAGTGAATGGTATAGACCATTATGTAAAAGGTAAATATAACTGTCACTCCAAGGCAGTGGTCTACATGGCTACATGTGACCAATGCCTAGCATTTTATGTAGGCAAAACAGAAAGGAAATTTAACGCTAGAATGTATGAACACAACTATGCCATAAGAAAGAATAATATTGATAATGCATTAGCGAGGCATATTCAGGACAATACTGGCCACAATTTCACATTTAAGGCAATAGACCATGTAGACATCAGTGACAAAAAGCCTTGGGGACTTCAGTTAGAGTTAAAGGAGTTAAGGTGGCAAATCTTACTACAGGAAGATAGATGGCCAGGGATAAATGACAGGACATCCATCTCTCCTGTATTGATATTAAAAGCCCTAGAAAGGAACAAAATATCTCAAAACATTTGTTAAGCACAAGCACTTTTGTATGTATTTGGCTTTGGTAAACATTTTAGCATTATGTGAATATTTAACATGAGATTTTAAAAATGACTTTGGTTTTAATTTTATTCTATTTATAACCATTCATGACACAAGTATGAGACTAATAATTTATCTTTTAATCACAAGTTTTAGTTGGATTTAAGATGCAACAGTTTCAACTGTAACACAGCCATCAAGTGGTTAATTAATGTTCTGTCTCAGTGTTGCTTAGCTAGCTGCCTCTCTTTGCTTACCCAATCAGAGTGTTTTTTTATATGTATATAAATGGCTGTCTTACATTTTAATGGTGTCTGATGAAGTTAACACTTGTTTAATGAAAGCGCTCACATTTTATTTGTTTTTCTTGTGGATTTTTATCATTAAATACACCTTTGGTTTATCATCACCTGAGTGATTTGTGCCTGTGAAACTCTGCCTGACAGCATTTTTATTTATATAGTAGAAAGAGATGTAAACAAGAGGAAAAACCAGAGCAAAAATCAGGAGAAAGGTTTGAATGGAGTAGAAGTGTGAAAAGTGAAAAAAATATGGTGTAAGAAAGGAGTGTGTGACAGCAGAAAGAAGAGTGGTAAGTACACAAGAAGAGATGAGAGAAGGAGAGGTGAAGCCTTGATAAGTGTGCAAGAGTCCCATTGCTTCCATGCTCAGATAGTGAATGTATGGCCAGTGGAGTGCAGTTTGATATTTGAGTTTGTTGGGTAAGTTGAGATTGTGAGAAGCTCCTGAGGTTCTGTGTAGGGCATTTGGTAAAAAGTTTGTGTGTGAAAGGAGAAGATGTCTCTGCAGAGAGGGCTGGGAAGTTATGAGCATAGAAGGTTGGCTTCAGATGTATTGGCATCTATTTGGCTTTGGAGAGATTTGGACATTGGTACTCTTTAGGGGAGGTGTTAGTCATAAAATGGTAGATTTTATCAGAAATGTCTTGCAAGATGGTAGCATTTTTATTTATTTATTTATTCATTTTTCTTTAAACTAGCAACTACTATTGGGAGTCCATATTCAAGTTGAGAAGAGTAATCCTTTACCTATGGCGGCCATGGCTGGCTTTTAGAAATATGGTGATATTTTCTTTGGCAAGAATAATAGTGCAATTATCTTTTGCAAATGCTTTAAAATGAAGTTGAAAGTTAGGAGATTGGTACAGCCATATGCCATGGTATTTGAAGATGTAGTTGTTTCTGTGATAGTGTTGATAGCTAAATATTAAACAGATTAAGTGGGGCTAATATGGATCCTTGAGAGACTCCTTTCATTAATGAGGTTTATTTCAAGTTGAACATGCCCAGTTTCACCTTGAATGACCTATTGGTGAGGAAGTCTTTGTAGCATAGTTTTGCAGCATCACTGAAGCCTATTTCTGTTACTTTGTTAAATAATAAGTTGTGGTTTATTAGTTGAAAGGCATTTATGAGGTCTATCAAGACTGCTTTTGTCATGCTACCTTTGTCCATACACATGGATGGACTTCTAAACATCGAAGTATACAAATCTCAAATAACAAATAACCAATCAAAAAAGATTGAAAGCCAAAACACCTGCACCCCTCACATCCCCTGGAATTTATATATTCAAATTCGAACAGAAATCTACAGTGAGGAATGGGCAAATTCCTCAAATCCCACTGTGCACAATCTTGCATGGACTTAACACCGGCAGAACTGATCAAATGAATTTCAGTCACTTCTCCCAGTGTTAATCACATTCGAGATTATGAATGTTTGCTTATATGGAGTGTTTCACTATAGATACATATATATATATATATATATATATATATATATATATATATATATATATATTACTGAAATCCCGAATTTCAGTATTTCTAAATTACATAGCGAACACACCAAACACCGAAACCCTACAACCGCAAAATTCAAAATCCTGATGGTACACTACAGATGCAGCACACACAAACACATACACACAACTCCCCCCAACTCAAATATATAAACAAGCCCTCCCTGCACCCCTACAGCCCCCCTACTTATATATACTAACTCCGAGATCGCACAATCAGACACACTCAGGTAACTCACTCCCACACATTGTACACACCCTCGCACACACACATCACAGTCTAAACACACACTGACATACACTAAAGCCCCTAACCAGCACACATACACATACATACATACCCAAACTCACATGTTACCATTCACACATCACAACACCAGAAGTGCTGATTCAAAGTCTCCGTACTTCGGGGTTTTGAATTTCGCACTTCAGGTTTACTGGTATTTCAAGACTTCGCAATTATAATTTTGAAATACTGAAATTCGTGATTTCAGTATTTTGAAATTAAATAGGGAACCTATATATATATATATATATATATATATATATATATATATATATATATATATATATATGTGTGTGTGTGTGTGTCTGTGTGTGTGTATGTAGATTATATATATATATATATATATATATATATACATATATATGTATACTATACCCTTGTCACTATCATATGTTCACTCATCAGTTAACTCTGTTACCTGATTGTTTCCAGCCCCCTCATAAGAGCAACTAACAGGGTCTCTACCCACTTCGCTCCCCACCCTGCCCCCTATTCCCTCCCGCCTCCAGGGGTCCCACCTTTATTACACTCACAAACCCCTCCCATCTTTCCAGTAGCCATCCACAGCACTAACCCAACACTACCTCCTCCATCTTCCAAATACTATCACCCCTCCTCAACTAACATGTACAAGCATACCTTACCTATGCTCACTGCATGCACTCTCCTTGCACATCTTACATCCTACCAAAGCTCTATCATTCCCACATGCAACCACTACCACTGTACTACTACTCACACCACCACTCATGTCTCACCCTCACTCAGCTCCCCTCCCACCAACTCAAGAACCATCCCTATGCACCCCCAACATATTCCACCATCTATATTACTCAGACATAAAGCATCCCTACAACTTAACATAGTAACCCTCCCACCATACCTATTACCCAAAGAGCACAATCATAAAGTTTCCCTTATAAACAAACACATTCGAAAACTAATAACCTCATGCATATCAAAACTAGCCCTAAGTGGAGATATCCACCCCGACCCTGGCCCTACCATCTCCAACCCCAATCCTCATAATCACACTAGAAACCACAACTTCTCCCATATTACAGCCAATAGAAAGCCAAATTACTTCCTTCTACTAAGTCTAAATATTAGAAGTATATCCAACAAAGTCCATGAACTCCATGCCACCATAGACTTGTACTCCCCAGATATAGTCATCCTGACAGAAACCTGGCTAAAACCTGACATTACCAGTGAGCAAATACTCCTTACAGGTTATGGCATACTAAAAGTAGACCGGCTAAACAAGAAAGGAAGCGGTGTAGCTATAATATTTAAACAGCATCTAAACATCCAGATCTTAAAATCATCAGCTCCACAAATAGGCAATGAAGAAATAATATATACCAACCTCAAAATAAACCAAAACCATCAACATAATTGGATGCTACTTCCCACCTGGCCAAAACATCCCTCAACTAGAAAACCTCCTCAGCTGGTCTACCCACCATCTCCCCCAACAAACTATAATTTTAGGTGATTTCAATATTGACTGGCAATCCTGTTCTGGCAACCATCCAACCCATCATGTAAACCTTCATGGCTTCACCCTACTAGTCCAGTCGCCAACCAGGATAAATAAAAACTCCAGCAAGCACACTACCCTGGAATGGATACTAGTCAGTAAGTAAGAGCCCCCAGTCATATATAACAGGCTGCTTATCAGATAGCCTCAGTGATCACTCCCCACCATTCCTACTGAAAAAATACCTATACCAAGCTAAACCTGTCTACCGTCAGATACGTAAAAAAATAAACTTTAACCCACTCACATTCATCTCAACCCTCAAAGAATGTAACTGGCATCCTCTAAAGTACCTCAGTCTTGATGACGCAGTTGAATTTTTTAATACTACCTTTCTGAGCATCCTTAATTACCATGCCCCCATAAGACTTTCCAGAATCAAAGCACAACCCTCCCCGTGGCTACAGAAAACCATTAAGTCAGAAATGAAAAACAGGGATAAAGCCTGGGAGCACTGGCGCAAAACCAAGACCCCCTCAACTAGACAGAAATTCCTAGAACTACACAATAGAGTCAAAAAGCTAATAAAACAGGACAAGTTCCAATACTACCAGTCTGGCCTAGACTCCTCCGAACACAGCCCCAAACAATTCTGGTCCTCCATAAACTCCATCCTCCACCCAGGTAAAGTCAGCACCACTCCTCCTAACATCCCTCACTCCTCAGAAAATATTGCTACCTCATTCAACACACACTTTACACAAACCATACTATCAGTAGCTAAACAACACAACCTCCCTCCCCTCCAACCCACACCTTCAACTACTAATCTACCCACTGCCTTCTCTTTTTCTCCTTTTCCTACCTCCAACATAAAAAAAAAAAACTCTTAACTAAACTTAAACCCACCAAATTAGCAGCAGACAACCTCCCAAGTGAATACCTACAAATCGCAGCTGATGGTCTGGCCTACCCAGTATCCATCTTGATTAGCTGATCTCTGTCAGAAAGTTACGTTCCCACATTGTGGAAAGTCTCACATATAATTCCCCTCCACAAAGGCGGACCCTCTGCAGAACTAACCAATTACCGCCCCATAGCTATTCTTTCTCCACTCTCCAAAATACTAGAGAGATGCATACACTCTCAGGTCTCACACTACCTCCTTACTAACAACCTCCTTTCCAGTACTCAGCATGGTTTCCGACCAAACCATAGCACCACCACTGCCTTATTCTCCTTTACTAACACTATCCTTCAGCATAAAAACAATGGCTATCTCTCCTCTGCTACTTTCCTAGACCTATCTAAAGCATTTGACATGGTCCCACACAAACAACTTATCTCTGTCCTCAATAACCTATCCTTCTCACAATCAGTCACCAACTGGTTTCAGAGTTACCTGTCTGACCGCCAACAATCCGTTGTATGGCAGAATGACATATCTCCCCAACTACCTGTCTCCATAGGGGTTCCCCAAGGATCCATCCTTGGACCCCTACTCTTCTCTATTTTCACAAATAATCTAGCCTCTGCCACCACACATGGCACGCTCATACAATACGCAGATGACTCAACCATCATCTGCTCAGCCCAGTCCCTACCCAAACTGCAAAAAGTCACACAGGAAGCCTTTTCCTCTGTTGAAACTTGGTTATCCGATGCCCAATTAATACTCAACCCAAACAAAACTAAACTACTCATCTTCCAACCCACCAAACATACTCAAAACAACTCTCACTTTAACATCACAGCAAAAGACAACACCACTGAACACACCAAATTGTTAGGATTGGAAACAGACAATAAACTAAAATTTGACATTCACATATCCATGACCATAAAAAAAGTCCACAAAAAATTAGGAGCGTTATACAGAAATAAGCATCTTCTCACCAAAGCAGCAAAGATTTCAATAGCAAATTCCCACCTTATCCCCACCCTACTTTATGCCTCTTCAATATATACCGACCAAAGGCAATATGATCTAAACAAGCTAGAGACCTGCTACAACAAAATTGCCAAATTCACCACAGGGGCATCCTACCGTAGTCACCACTCTCTCTCACTTGCTGAACTGGGCTGGCTTGAACTCCCTCACCTCCTTCAATGGTATCAACTCTCACTCGCCCACAAACTAGTAAACCATCCACTAAATGCCCCATCCCTCCAGAATCTACTCCAACCCTATCGCACCACCAGACCACTAAGATCCAGCAACAAAAATCACTTGCAGATCACTGAAGCCAATAACTCTGTTGGTGAAGCACTATTCTCTTGCACCATAGCCAAATTATGGAACTCCCTCCCACCCACAATTACCTCTGTACCATCATGCACCCACTTCAAAACTTTACTAAAAGCGCACCTAAAAACATGCTGGCTATGCCCTTGCAATTCCCACTCTAATATCACCCACCCCATCCAACCACTACCTTTCTTTCCACTCCACTAACTACCTTGATTATAGCAAGCTCGGATGCTCATAAGCCTAGTACTTATTATACAGCAGGAACTACTTATTGTAACATTTGTTAATGTCTGTTATATACTTCACAGATAAAGATTCTAGTTGTCTACTGATGTACTATGTTCTTCATCTGTAAATATGTTGTAAGTAATTGCTATGTAAATTGTTAATCGCTATGTAATCCAATGTAACTACTGTCTGTTTATTTTAACTGTGGAGCTTTTCTCCCCGGGCCTCCGCTGAAAATGGACCTACGTCCAGTCGGACACTCCCGGTCAACAAACATAAATAAATAAATAAAGAAATAAATAATCTGCAAAGTTTGATTCTCAACACTGGAAAGAGCTTGCCTCATTGAAGATGTATATTCTCCCTGAGTAACATCCTACCATCGCCCAGAATGATACCGCAGTACAAGGACAAAATGATTGACTTCAACAATTGGCTAAGCTACTGGTGTCATACTAAGAGGATCCAGTATCTGTCTGCCTGGGACAACATGGTTAACAGACCACGATGCTTTGCCACAGATGGCCTGCACCTGTCACCCCTGGGATTCCAGATACTGCCTAAGGCTCTTGCTGCCCCTATAGTGCCCTTTTTCGGCAAGGGTCAAATGACAAATTCACCACCGTAACAGGAACAGGCAAGAAAAAACTGAGGGTAATGCTACTCAATGCTAGAAGTTTAAATCTCAAAATGCACTCACTCGAGGCACTCCTTAAAATGGAGAACATCGATATCTGTGTAGTGACTGAGGCCTGGTTCAAGGCTCCAGAGAGCACCCCTGCATTACCAGGCTATAACTCATACCCCACTATTCGGCCACCTAACCTGGACCGGAGCTCCAAATTGGAGGTGTGTCCATATTCATTAAGGATATCCAGATCTCCAGGCTAGTTGCTGAGTAAAATGCATCTGAAGTCATCCAAGTGCAACTAACTCTGGGCAAAACTGCAATCCAAATTGTAGCTAGCTACAGATCCCCCACAATGCCCCAGGATTCCAACTTCTTTTTTCTTGATACAATGGAAAATATTAGGGTTCAACCAAACACCCTAATAACGGGCGATTTCAACTACCCCACCATTAACTGGGAAAACTACTTGTGTACCAACTCCTTTGCCCAACGCTTTCTGGAATTCATAAATTCAAATGCCCTGGCTCAACTTATCCACATCCCCACCAGGGGCAACAATATCCTAGACCTAGTCATTACCAACATGAGTGACCGGTGTTCCACACCTGAAGTCAACTCCTCATTGGTCAGATCCGACCATAAGCTAATCACCCTAGATATCCATATTCTGCACCAACCCCCCCATTAAGGAAATCATGGTAAAAAATTTCTCCACAGCCAACTTCATGCTTCTTAACACAGAATGGTGAACTTCATGACACCCATGCAGATGGACAATACAGTTACATCTGCTGAATCCTACACAGATCCACTCTATAAGCACTTACATGAGTGCATGGATCGTGCTATCCCAAACAGAACCAAGATGCTATCCTCCAAAAAAAGGAAGCCAATCTGGTGGTCCCCTCCCATAAATAAACTCTATAACAGATGGAAGAAACTAAAGAGAGTAAAATCCCATGAGTGGAAGAGTTCCCTGGTCAGCCTCAGTAAGAAGCTGAGATCCCTTATAAGATCCTCCAAAGCTAGCTACGAAAACAAAATTGCCACTGATTCTAGGGACAACCACAAAGCATTCTCTAGCTATGTCAAGAATCTCAATGGCAACACCCAGGTCTGCTCTGAGTTACAGCACAATGGCATGAAAAGTACAGAGCCAACTGATATTACCAACATCCTGGCAGACAGGTTCAGTGCTAACTTTACCTCCCTCTCACCCCTAAAGGGCCCATATCTATACAGGAAGAATGCAGAGTCCCTGTAATCACAACTTCAGAGGTAAAAGCTGCACTCTCAAAAGCCAAAAACACAGCATCCATAGGATCAGACAACATCCCAGGCTGCGTTTTACAAGAACTTCAGAATGAACTGGCTCCCCACCTAAGCACCATGTTCAATCATAGTCTCATATCAGGCTTTGTGCCCACTGAGTGGTGCATAGCAGCAGCTATCTCACTCCACAAAGGGGGAGCCACCACTGATCCCGGGAACTATCCCCCTATTAGCCTGACGAGCCTGGTCTGTAAAGCCATGGAATTATCATAATGGAACTCATAAACAAAGACATTGGTAATCTCCAAACTCTGGACCCCACCCAGTTTGGGTTTGTGAAAGGCAGTTCATGCCTCATGAACCTGATTGACTTCTTTGAGGCAGTCACCAAAGTTGTGGACGAGGGTAAGGTGGTTCACACAGCCTTTCTTGGCCTCGCCATGGCTTTTGACACCATCCTCCATTCTGGAATTATAGACAATCTCACTAAACCAGGTATAAATCCCTACGTCACAAGATGGGTTGCCAGTTGGCTCACTGACAGAACCCACACTGTAAAAGTTGCAGACTCCAAATCTGACTTCAATCCAGTGACAAGTGGAGTACCACAGGGTTCAGTCCTGGGACCTCTCATGCTTGGTATCTACTTCTGTGAAGTACAGACTAACTCAGAAGGCCTTTGGCTAATGAAGTTAGCAGATGACTGCAAACTAGGAGCCATAGTTGAGTCCCCAAATGATGTGGACATCCTACAGTAGGGCCTCACTGAGACAGATGCCTGGTGTCAGAGCCATGGCCTCAAGCTCAATGCCAAAAAGTGCATTGTCATCCCCTTTGGTGAAAACTCTGTACCCATGAACTACCCCACAGGTGGTAGTCTGCTTAGCGCTGAATGTCTGATAAGAGACCTGAGGACCCAGGTGGACAGTATTCTCTCCTTTGATAATCACATTGCCACAGTAATCAGGAAATCCTTCTACGTGGCACACCTCATCACAAAAGTGTTCTCATCTAGGGAAAAAAGGTCATTGTTCCCTTCTACTCGACACTCATTAGACCCATTATAGAGTACAATGCCCCTTTTGGAATGTACCTCACAAGATAGCCGCAGCACTTGGAAAGGCCAGACAAGTACCTCTCAAAGAGGATTACTGGCCTCAAACAAATGCCCTACACTGACCATCTCAAAAAACTCCAGCTTTACTCCATAGCATATCGCCTACTCCGAGGTGATCTCTGCCTAACATATAAAGCTATGTCAAACCCAGAGCTGTTGGACATGCTACACCTAAGGAAATCCCAATCCCTCCGAGCTACACACTCTAGGGACCTAAACCTTGTCACCACAATAAACAAGACATGCTGGAGGGATAGATTCCTGTCCCAGAGACTTCCCATACTCTGGAACAAGCTGCCAATCTATGTCAAGCAAAGTTCCTCATTAGCACTCTGCAAGAAAACTCTTGATAAGTGGATGGGGAATAGGAAATACACCCCGGGGATCACTTCTGTGGCTCTGCTCGACAGGGGCACAAGAAAATAACTTTCTTGAGTAGCGTAATCCAGGGAAACTTGTTGACTAGGCTTGCTTAGGCCCTTGGGCCGATAGCCTAGTACCTACCTATGAATCTATATATAAATATATGTGTGCGTATGGGTACTTGTTTTTGCGTGTTTATATGAGTCTATGTCAAGCATTTGAACTATACAAATTTGAATGTGAAGTCATAGAAGAAAGTTCAGTTCACAATGATTCAAATATACAAAACTCTGTCTCATACAGATTTGAAGAAAAACAAAAACTATTTTTTTGCAAGGCAGCAAGTCCCCTGCACCCTCCCACATGATGGGCTGCAACTGTCACACCCCTGGCTAATTACATTCTTGAGAGTTTTAGAGTTTCACTGCAACCCATGGATATACACCTGTATCTATCTATATATCTGTACATGTCTATCTAGCTATAGATAGATATGTGTATGTGTGTATATGGGCCCACTTTTTAATCTTGAAATACTGAAACTTCAAATTTCAGTATCTCGAGACCAGAATTGGAAAAGTGCAGTTGTTTGAAACTGCACGTTGTCAAATATTACACTGCCAAATCTGCTGTTGGTGTAGTGTGGTTAATTGTTTGTGGTGTTGTTTCACTTTCTGGCTTATTGGTGTTTAGGTATACAGATGGGGGCTGACGTTTGGTGATGTTCAGAGATGCAGGCAGAAGTATAGTTTAGAAGGGTTTGGGCTAGAAATATGGTTTGCTGGGGAGTTTTAGGAGTAGGTTAGTGTAGGTAGGTGAGAGTGTCTGTGTGTAAGTGTTGAAAGTGGTTTTTTTTAATGTGTATTGTGTGTGTTTTAGTATGACTGTGGTGGTGGTGCTGCAGTAGCGTTGTCGCCTCACAGTTAGACGTTGCATGTTTGATTCTCAGTTAGAGCGTCTTCTCTGTGTCGACATACGTTAATGGGCGTTCCTTCGTTGAAGGTTGTGCGTTAGACCCGGCAAGCCAGCATATAAAAATGTACTGCCAATCATTAGTGGACCGGAGTTCCGCTGTGGAGACCCCTAACTGGGAAAAGCCGAAAGACAGTTGTTGTTGTGTGTGTGTTTTACTGGGATAAGTGCAGTTGTGGTTTAGGGCATGTAATAGTAGGTCTATACTTTTTTTTAGTGTTAGTGCAACCTCGAAGTTGGTATATATATATATATATATATATATATATATATATATATATATATATATATATATATATACATATATATATATATATATATATATATATATGTAGCATGGGGTGGGGAATGCAGAGGGGCTTGTCCCCCTGCATTTACGTAGATTAGTTTGGTTTTGTGTGTGTTGTGTTGCTTTGTTATGGTTGTGGAATGAAGGTTTTGTATGTGTTTTTATTTGTGTGGTAGAGGATGTGTTAAGAAACTGAGTGTCGCATACTGAAAATACAGTATTATGAACTTTCAGTATTGTGATGTTTGGTTTTTAGGTTTTCATTGCAAAATACTTTCCACTTATTAGGCTTGAGATACTAAAATCTGATATTTCAGTATTTCAAGAATTGAAAATGGGCGTGTGTGTGTATAAATATAGTATATATATATATATATATATATATATATATATATATATATATAGTCAGTATTATACACTGTAACATATACTCTGTATATGCTGGGAAATACACTTACTCCTCTGCAATATGCAGTGCTTCTGTCTGGTTCATACATGTTCCCAGGATAAAACTGTCATTAGGTAATCTTCCATCCATTAGTACTACAGCTTAATTTGTTTTAATACAAAAAAAATCTGACTTCAAGCACACACATATTTCCTATGTACAGACTGTAGTAATCACTAATTTTATGTTAAATAACCTTATTAATGTAAAGTACCTTAAGAATGCAATGTGATTGTAGCTACTGTGTGCCATGAGCCAAGTGTTTAATATCTATCTGTTGAAGTCATATTTAATAATCCAGTACTGTAAACACTAGGCAGCTGCTTACACTAAATTGTCAGCAAAAAGGTAATCATGAATCATTTCTAAATCTTAGTAGTAATATAATGTTTCACAGGCACAAATAAATGCTTACAAATCTGTGCAGTAAGACTGTTTCAATGATTATATAGGTATTGTGGTCTCAGTAAGAATTAGAATGGCATTCTAAAACAGATAAACGTATGAATGGAGTCCAAAATGTACTCGTTCTAGCAAACTACAAAGGAACAAGTTAATTATAATCCATGGAAATAAAATAGACATTTCCTTATTAATTAATTTCTAATGCTGATTTGCACCTCAAAGCTTACAATTAAGGTTTGTATTTGTAGATTCCACAAATGCATTATATGACAGAAGTGACAGAAAAAGCATCTACATTTCAGCATAAATGGATTTTGCCCCATGATGCTCAATAGAAAGTCATGCGGAACAGCATGAAAGCCAGTATCCTGAGGGCATGAAAAGGTATTGCCCTTTGCTGGTGCTATAAATTCAGCTATTAAAATGTATTGAGTTCCTGACACTGTGTTGATTGTATGATGTTGCCAGCAGCAGTGTGTTTCATTCATTTCTCGTTCCTTGTTAATTGTCTCTCCCTCCACGGGTATTTTAAAATTTCAGAAACTGACCTGACAGGCAGGACTCTATTACAGAGAGAGTTTTTCCTCTCATGCAGTTTAGTGTCCAATAATCGGAATCCCTTGTCTTTAGCTGTCTCAGCATTCATGGCCATACTGTCAACACAACACTAGGATAACCAAATGTTATTTCTTTCAGCTCATCTAATCTTTTGTTGCCGTCTTTTGGTTTGCAGGCTTTTTTCCACATTGCACTGAATATGGCATTCACTTTAAACAATGTTATATATATCGCTTGTTTTGCAAAATTTACATGGTAATTCACAATGGGAAATGGCCTCTATTGTCCTTTTTGCAAAGAAATGCTAACAGTAGCAAGACATGTATAAAGATGCATGCAGATTGAGAAAAATAAGGAAGGAAACTGGAGAAGCAATATCAGGTTTACCAGTGATATAGACAATAATGTTAAATCGGAAAGATAAGGACAATCTTAACTGATTTGTTAGGTGGGAGAAGAAATGAAGGATATCAAGATTAGGGAATATGGAATATTATTTTTAAATGCTATAATTAATTCCCTCTTTGGTGCACCTCGTATGTCTCAGATTTAGGAACACAAATATACCATTAAAATTCAATGCATTTGTTTACAGTCTTGAAACAAGAAAGGAAAAAAAAGGCAGAGTTTAACTTCAAAGAGAGCTGAAAGTGAAAACCAATTCAGAAACAGCTACAATGGAAGCAATATATGGAAAATGATCCAAAGAGGGTAAAAGAAAAATTGTGCTTAAGCACAACAGCCTTTTAAAACATTATTGTAAATTGTCTTAATAGATTGTTTAGTACTCCACTGAAAACTGTTTTTTTTTCTGAACATCAACAGTATACCAACTATGTGCTTCCGTAGTGTACTTCACTAAGCATGAGGTGAAACATGAGTTATGTTTGTACAGCTTGCACCATAAAATGACACTGATGGCCTTTCACTACAAACTATTTAAAAGGTATTCTGAGTAGCTCTACCATTGTTTCACCATTAAGATATTCATCTACAACCATACCTGACACTTTCTCAAAATCTAGTGGAAACATTTAGAATTATGTGACCATTATCCATCTCAGCATATAATCCTGAATGGAACAGTGTGTGACACCATCTATTTTTATCATAGTAACACAATCTGAATAACTTGAGACAAGACATAATTTTATCTGCACAACAAGAATGACTGGCACTGAAGTGTTACAGTCTTTTGTGATTGAATATTTTTCAGAGCAGTCTTTCATAGACATTGCACACAATTACTAACTTGGAAGAGTAAAGAGAAGTTTTTTTTGAAAACTTCACAATGTTTTTCACTGTGTGCTTGGGCTAGCTAGAATGTGTACAGATAATAATCCATAATTCATTTAGTAGGAAGGTGAACAAGAACAGTGTCGCTCAGTCATGACCTAGTTACAGAATGCAAGAAATGAGTATAACAGTACAATATGAAATAATAATAGTAACAATAACAATAACAATGTATACACAAAGTAATACAAAGGCTTTTATTCTAGCAATTTTGTAAGAGAAGAGCAATATTTAAAATTTGTCCCACCAATATTTTTTACTTTGTCCAGTTCTTGTGTTAAGAGGTTGAGAGGAATGAACAGGAGGGTACACGATCCAGGAACAGGTATGGTGACTGTGCAAATTACTTGTTTAGGCTTTTTATATTAATAGTATACATTACAATAAATAATATATTTTGTGCAACACTTTTGGCACATATTCTTTTAAACAAGAATACATATGTATTAAGCATTCAGACAGGGTTATTAAATGGTTGGTGTATAACGACCATTAGCTTCATATAACTAAGCAAGGGTGATATCTCTGGATGCCAGAGCAAATGGTATCTGACTGTTGGTAGAATTTGAAAAATCTTAAGAAAGATCATACTTTGAGAACTGGGGAGAATTTGATGCTGGAAAGCTGGTGCAGAGTACCAAAACTATTAGTTGTTGATAGATAATTGTAAAGAAATAGCAATAATAAATTATAAAATAATTTAGACAATGCTAAAAAATAAAAAATAAATTATTATTAAGCCAAATGAAAAATGCAAGAAATATATCAGTTTGTTAAATAAAGGAAAATATCACTAAATAACACATATACATTATAGATAATAATATAAAGTGTCTATTAAAGAAATACTTATTTAAAAAAAAAACATCAATAATCCAACAGATTCTACTTACATAAGCAGCATATTAAAACATTTAGAACCTGTATATACAGATACCTGGAGATAAAATTAAGATATTTCATATTATTTTCTACAGCCTTTTCCACCAGAATATACAGACAGTCTAAACTTAGAAAAAATGCCAAACTTAACAGCTGCGGACTTGACTTTTATACATATATATATATATATATATATATATATATACATACTTAGTCGACAGGCGCGCAGCCGAATCCCTAGATGATGAGATCGAAATCGAGGAGAATCGAGACAGTGAGGAACGAAGAAGACCAGAAGAGAATGAGCAGACGACCGACCGACAGACACATGGAAACGCCGCAGGATACCGGGGGACATATGTAAGAGTATGACAATGACGGACGAGTAAGTATGCTGTTGGTGGGCAGGTAAGTGTGTGGGGTGGTTAAGGCAGGGGAATGGGGTGATTGACGGTAGGGTTAGGGGTGGGTGTGGGTAGGGAGTTTAGAGGGAGTTAGGGGTGGGTTGGGTTTAAGGGTGTTAGGAGCCAGAGGGGTAGGGGGTAAGCGAGGAAGGAGCGGGAGCCATAGTGGGGGGTTAGTGAGGGAGTTAGGGGAGGGGTAGGGGTAGGGGTTAGGGTAGGTATAGGGAGCGGTAGTGTTAGGTTTAGGGTTAGGTGTTTAGGTTAGGTTTGGGGTTGTTTTGTGTGTGGTGTGTTGTGTGTGTGTGTGTTGTGTGTGTGGTTTGTTTGTTTTTTTTTTGTTGTTGTGTGTTGTTGTTAATTGTGGTTTTGGTGTTTGTCGTGTGGGTTGTTTCGTTGTTTATCTGTCGGTTATGTGTGTGGTTTCGTGGGACTATGGAATGTGTGGTATGTGGTGTGGTGATGGTTGTGTGTTGTGTGTGGTTTCGACTATGTCAGGTAGAACCATATATACATACTTCTCTGGAGTTTATAGACAATTGCCAATAAAATTATGATAAAGAACTGGAAAAATGAGATTACTCTATTTATTTTGCACAAACTTGTGCTTTTTTTTGTAAATTCTGTAAATGGATTCATAGATTTATACTAGGCTAATGACCACCAGGTTCTTTATAAGCCTAGCTGTGCAACCCAATCCAGTTTTGTCCATGACTACTTTAGACGCCTATATGGTGAAGTACGTTGGTAAGGAGGTAGCTAAGGTATGTGTGTGGGGTATGTTAATTGGAGATTGATTTACTTACTTAAACTTCTGTCCATCAGAGACAAAGGGGTTAGACAGGGGTGAATCTACGATTTCCCATCCAATGACCAATAAGCTTAGGGATGAAGTGTGCTTCACATTGATGGGGAGCTTATTCAATGGTGTTGGGATCCTTTGGCACACATCAGTCTCTCCAACATGTTCTAGTTATGTCACAGGCAAAGTTCAGGTACATATTCCTTTAAACAGGTCCTTGTATTTAGTGTTTCTGCTGCTGTCTGTTTTGTGGATGTGCAACAGATCCATTAAATCTGGATTTGCAGATGCCTTAAATGCCAGGCATAGATTGCCTCTCAGTAACCTGTAGGAAACTGAGTTGAGAGATAGGGACTTAAGAGATCTGTGAAGCACAGGCTTTTCATGGCCTGCATTTGCCTGATAAGGAATATTTGAGGACATTTCAAATGTTGCAAGTGTCTGGTTATGTACATGCCAAAGGGGGCATTGTACTCAGTGAAATGTTTGCTATTAATGTGAAAACAAACTAAATGCACAATATAATTACTGGATAAATTTGACCTCATTAATACAAAAAATTTGTTCTATGTTCTTCAATCAATTTATGGCTGTTCAATGAATGTTAGTAATGTATATAGGAAGAGTTGATGTTGATCATCATCTTCTTTCAGCTGTTCCCATTAGGGGTCGCCCCAGTGGATCATCTGTTTCCATTTCTTCCTGTCCTCTGCATATTGTTCTGTCACACCAACCACCTTCATGTCCTCTCTCACCACATCCATAAACCTTATTTTAGGCCTTCTTCTTTTCCTGTTACCTGGTAGCTTCATCCTTAGCATTTTTTTCCCAATATACTCAGCATCCTTCCTCAGCACATGTCCAAACCAATGTAATCTTGCTTCTCTGGCTTTGTCTCCAAACCTTCCAACTTGGGCTGACCCTCTAATATACTTATTCCTAATCCTGTCCACCCTGGTCACACCCAGTGTAAATCTTAACATCTTTAACTTTGCCACATCCAGCTCTAACTCCTGCCTTTTTGTCAATGACACTCTCTACAACCCATATAACATAGCTGGTCTCACTACCCTCTTATTGACCTTCCCTTTCACTCTTACTGGTAATCATCTGTCACATATCACTCCAGGCACTCTTCTCCACCCACTCCATCCTGCCTGCACTCTCTTCTTCACCTCTCTTGCACACTCACCATTACTCTGAACTGTTGATCTCAAGTATTTAATCTCATCCACCTTTGCCACCTCTACTCCTTGCATCCTCACCATTCCTCTATCCTCCCTTTCATTCACACACATATATTCTGTCATAGTCCTGCTGACCTTCATTCCTCTTCTCTCTAGAACACATCTCCACCTCTCCAGGGTCTCCTCCAACTGTTCCCTACTCTCACTACAGGTCACACTGTCATCTGCAAACATCATAGTCCACGGGGACTCCTATCTGAGCTTGTCTGTCAACCTGTCCATCACCATTGCAAATTAGAAAGGGCTCAGAGCTGATCCTTGATGTAATCCCACCTCTACCTTAAACGCATCCATCTCTCCCACCACAGACCTCACCGCTGTCACACTACCCTTATACATATCCTGTACCACTCTTACATACTTCTCTGACACTCCTGACTTCCTCATACAATACCACAACTCCTCTCTAGGCACCTTGTCATATGCTTTCACTAAGTCTACAAAAACACAATCAATGCAACTCCTTCTGATCTTCTCTGTATTTCTCCATCAACACTCTCAAAGCAAACACTGCATCTGTAGTGCTCTTTCTCGACATGAAACCATACTGCTGATCACTAATCATCACGACCCTTTTTAACCTAGCTTCCACTACTCTTTCCATTAACGTCATGCTGTGACTGATCAATTTAATCCCTCTGTGGTTACTACAGCTCTGCACATAACCCTTACTCTTAAAAATCGGTACTAAAACACTTTTTTCTCCATTCCTCAGACATCCTCTCACTTTAAAATTTCATTAACCAGTCTGGTTAAAAACTCCACTGCCATTTCACCTTAACACCTCCATGCTTCCACAGGTATGTCATCTGGACCAACAGCCTTTACATTCTTCATTCTCTTCATAGCTATCCATACTTCCTCCTTGCTAATCCATTGCACTTCATGATTCACTATCTGCACATCATCCAACCTTCTCTCCCTCTCATTCTCGTCATTCCTCAACCCCTCAAAGTACTCTTTCCATCTGCTCAACACACTCCCCTTGCTTGTATGTTTCCCTCATTATCCTTTATCACCCTTATCTGCTGCACATCTTTACTACCTCGGTCCCTCTGTCTAGCCAATCGATACAGGTCCTTTTCTCCCTCCTTAGTGTCCAGCCTTTCATACAGGTCTTCATACACCTTATCCTTAGCCTTCGCTGCCTCTCTCTTTGCCATGCACCTCAATATGCCCGTCTACTTTCTTCATCTCTCTGACAATCCCACTTCTTCTTTGTCAACCTCTTTCTCTGTATACTTTCCTGTACGTCCTCATTCCACGACCATGTCTCCTTGTCATGTTGATATTGTGCAAGTAGTTATTTGTTTAATTATGTTAATATGTTTGCTCTTGTATATAAAATGCCAATAGAAATATGAAAAATGTTATAAAATGCACTATAGTGCATGGGTTAGGAGAAACATATTCAAATATGGAATGTCAGAACATCTCCTGCTGTCATCTATATTAACTAGTAACGATGCTCTGCTTCTGTGCCACAAGACCCCATACTCATATTCCAGAAAACATATTACCAACCAGTCTATTCACTCCATAGATTCTCTGTTTTCTACTCCTTCTGTTTATACCATGCCTAATAATGCTAATTACCCATACTGTGCCATTCTAAAAACACTTCACTCTCTAGTTTTCAATATTACATCTAACAATAGTCTCTAAGCACCTTACTAACTGTTCTTTATTTTGCTACCAATACTCAGTAAAATCAATTATACTTTCAGAACTCTTTTCTCCACCAACATATTGACATACACACCTTTTTCCTCACAGCCTATATTGTATCTTAAACATTGTATTAAATGCTGCTCAACCTATTTCTTTTATGTTTTTAACCTAATATCTTATGATTATATGGCTAATACTTGCTATCTTGAATAGAGAATAATTATACTTTTTTACCATCAAAACAAATTATTATGTTAATACCTTCACATATGCAAATATGTCAATGTTTTAATTATTGTTATGTCATCTGCAATACTCATATGTATGTATCGGTCTATAAGCATTTCTCTCTGGGGTTCCATTTGAAAGATGCTCTCAGCCCCAGTCAATAAATGTAAATACATAAATCTGTGCAATGACAACAGTGATAACGTTTACACAATGCCACACTTTATAACACGTTAAGAAAAGAGATAATTAACTGTAATACTTATATTTTTAAAGGTGACAAGAAAGAGGTTCCAGAGATAAACAAGGTAAGCAAAAGATATGTGATATAAAAGATGTAAGGAAAATAAGGTAGGAAACTGGGGGGGACGTAGAATTGAATTATTATATGATGAGCAGGGGATGAAGTAAATAGCAAGGGAGCAATGCGGGAAATGTACACGTGAAAGAATCGCAAACAGATGGAGTACAACATTAAGAAAAATGAAGAGGGGGAACTAAGGAAAAGGACTGGTCTACTTTGATGCTGTACTTACTCTTTGTTGACCAGCTTAGTCTGACCAAGCCCTTCTTAAGGAGTGCTGGTAGGTGTTCTTACTTACAAAGGCAAATATGGCCCGGACATTGGAAGTTTCCTCTATCCTTTTTGGGGGTAGGAAGTGAAATTCACTTTGGAGCTGCTAGGTGGTGGCACCAAAGAGCTATAAGCACAGATCTAGTAATTTCAGGATGGAAGAGAGTATTACATTGCTGGACAGAGTAGCAGGAGAAAGCATACTGAAGGAAGGAAAAACAGATGAAATATTGTTAAACAGCTGGAAATCGGGGAAATGATGACACCAGTGTTGATAAAGTTGATGAAACAGGCAGAGTCAAAGGAAGGAGAGGAAGCATGACAAAATGACATGGTGGAGAGAGCAATGCAGGAGGAAGAAATTGAGAGGTTAGAAACAGAAGTAGTGGCTGGTAAAAGGAAATATTTAAGGCATTCTTGGCTCATGCAATAACTAGTTTTAAGAGTTTGCCACTGCAACAGATTTTTTTTCTTTTAAGAAAGAAGAATGCAGATGCAGAAAGGCAAGGAAGAATGGAAGAAAGAAATGAGACAGACAATGATTTGTAGTTTTAAACAGACACAGAGAAGACATCTGATGATAAGAAAAAAATGACAGTGTGCAGGTATGATGGTATTAACAGTATTATTCTTCCACCAGCATTTGACAATATGTACGAAAGAACATTAAGTTATTTGGGAGCTAATTTTTATGAAGAAACATTTGAAAGTTTAAATTTTCTGGAAATATTTATGGCTGAGACTGAAACAAGAAACTGAAGCACTACAGCAACATTATTTCTTTCACATCTTGAGATTACAACTAAGAAAGAAAATAAATGTGTAATTTAGGTGGTCAGATATGGATGAGTATTATTTAAAATAATTTTTCTATCACTATGAAGTAAACCTCATGAAAATAAATAAGAAATGTGCATGAACTGGGAGTTCAGATGTGTGGATAACAATTGATATTAAGGATGAAAAAATTCAGCACATTTCAAACACAATAATTATCAATGATAAAAGGCAATTTTTCAGCACCAGATCCAACCTAAAGTATGTTATTTCTATGGGGATGAAATTACTGTAATTCAAGATCATAGCAAGCAAAAGCATAGCCAATGAGAGGACAGAGGGCATATAGCAAAAATAAAATATAAGATAGTTTGAATGTCCAATAATAGAAAGAGGGAAATTAAATGGAGAGGGACGCGCACAATAAAGATAAACAGAACAATATATATAGAAGATGGAGAAAGATAAAGCAATAAGGAGACACTGAATAAAGGTTACGGAAGGAACAGGTAGTTACAGATGAAATAACAGTTCATAGTCATAGTAAAATTATCACTGTACAGGAAGAAAACTAATCTGCACTTTTAGAAAGCGAAGGGAAAGGTAGATACAGGAGGAGAAGAAAAATGTAATAAAAATCAAATAGTAGGTAATGTATGAGAAGGAAAAAAATATCATCTGAAAGTAAAATACTTAAAAAGTAAGAAAATGATGATACAGGAAATTTTAGCATTAAATATGAATAGCACTGACTGCAACTAGTAATATATATTTGAGTTTGGTGGTGAGGGGAATGGTTGATATATATATCTATATATATATAAAGAGAGAGGGGGGAGATTTGCTGGCTGGATACCAGATGTAACAAAGAAGAAAAAAGGAAAATAATACAGGCAGTATGGAACAGGGAAACTGTTTAGCCAGTAGGAAAATAGATATTTTTCTCAATAGAAATTGCTATAAAATTAAAAAAAATAAGAATTCTAGAAGCAGCAACAGTAGTACCATGAAGGTCGGTAATATGCAAATGAGGAGAAAAAATATATCAGATTAATAGGAATTTACGCATTTAATAATATGACAAAGAAAAACAGTCATTTGAAGTAATTAAAAATGTGTTACTGAATATATCAATAGTGTTGGTAGGAGATTTTAACTGTAAACAGAGTAAAAAAATAACATAAATATTACAAGTCAAGTTAATTAAAAAAATGTGGAGATATAAAAGTAGGAAAGCATAGAGAATGGGCATATAAAAAGGGAATTGTTTAAAGACTGAACTTGATTGTATATTTTACTGTAAAGACACAAAAGAAAGAACAGGGTAATATAGATGGCACCATTTTCAGGGTATAGAACAGTATGGGCAAGGAAAGGGGAGGACAGAGAAATAATAAAGCAGGGAAACTATGAGTTTTTCTACTGAATTTAAAAAGGAAGGAAAAGAGTAAAAGAAAAAGAAATGTAATGAAACGATTGTGTGCTGATGAGAGCATATTTTACAAAATGAACACAGCGCTGGGTAATGTACAAGCAGAAGTATAAAACTAAGAAGTTGTCTCAGGAATAAAAACGGAATAAGATGAAGCATAAAGAACATTTATAGAATTATGAGAAAGAGACAACAACAAACTGATAAAGGAAACAGAAAGGCAGATGTATGAAAAGAATATGGAAAATTATGTTATATAGGTAATGATTTACTTCTGAAAGTAAACAAAAAAGGAAGACCCCTTATTTAGGAAAAGAAATAAAATGAGAGAAGGATGGCATCTATCTCAGATGGCAAATGGAGAGATAAAATACCAACAAAAGGATATTATGGAAGTGACAGACCATTTTGCAGAGAATATATATGAAAAAAGGAAATGGATGAGTTAAGAAGAATGGAAAGTGAAAAAAATATCTGAAAAAGAAAAGAATTGTGCATAAAATGATATACAAATTGAAGAAACAGAGAAGGTGATAAAAGAAGGTAAAAACAAATCAGTACCAAGATTGACTGCTATAAAATATGAATTCAAACTTTTGAAAGTCAAAAAAACAAACCACAATCCAAAAATCAGCCTCGGTTGCAACAAGATAAAGAAAGATAAAAAATTTCAAATAAGCAACTAAGAAGTGCTTACAGAAAGAACTTTAATTTAACAAATAAAAATAAAAATAAATCAGATACATCCAGTGAATCAAGCGCTTTCGTCTCCAACCATTTGGAGACTTTATCAAGACAGAGCATGCCCCAACTGACAGCAAATGTATAATACAAAGTTAATTACTGAACCAATCAACATCCAGGGTTCATGAATAATTCATGAGCAATGACTATTCCTACAATTTACATCGGATAATGTCAGATAATCACACATAAAACATTCATCATCCTAAATATTACCCACTATAATACATATAAATACATAACTATAAAATACATTATTAAAATAGAATTGAATATGTGTAAATAAAATCTAATAAAACCTCAACATTTCCTATATGTTGTACACTTCATATAACCCTAATATATTGTAATATAAATGAATAAATACATGTATAAATAAACACATAATAGATACAGTATAAAATTCACCAATGTATATATGTATATATATATATATATATATATATATATATATATATATATATAAAACATAAAATTAATGCATATGTTTCAACTATTAAGAATTACAAGAACATTTCTTTAAAAGCATCATCTGTCTAAAGCTTTTAATCTTAAGAAACAAGTAATTGCAACAGATTCATTTAAGGCTGGCCATTGGATGGCATTCATTTTCAACTGCCATATGGCCTCACTCTTCTCCAAATATAACGTCCAAGGTCCACCTCTTGGGTCTAGTTCAATAACTTCAATAACAGTTAATTTAAAATCATGTCTGGGCCATTCCATACAATGTTTTGCAAGGGCATTGGTTTCTTTTTGCAGTCTGATATCCCTCAAATGTTCATAAATATGTTTTTTAATTTTCCTTTCTGTCTTTCCAATATAAAAAACAAGCACATTTGGAACAGAAAGCACAATAAACCACCTTCTCAGTATAACAGCTGCACTTTTTTTGTAAATAGACCTTTATACCATTTATGTTAAATTTTGATCCTTCCTTAATATGTTGGCAATAACTGCATGCTCCACACTTCTTCATATTGGCCCCCATTCCGAATCTGGTAACTCCTTTCAAAGATGTTCTTTAAGGTTTGTCCCTTTCTATATACCACAATAGGCTTCTCACTTACATTGCTTGAGGTCAAAATTATCCAATTTTTATCCAAAATTCTGAACATTTCTTTACTGTCAAGATTATAAGAAGTGATAAAAGCTGAACGAAACTTCCCATTGCTTGCACTTGTTCAACAGGTGTCATAACATTCACATTAACATTACTGTCCATAGTAACGGAACCAACATTCAAATTTAAAACCATATAACTATTCCCTTCATTGCCAAAGTGCACCATCTCCGAATTCAATATAGCATGATAAAACCCTCTCCCTCTCTTATTAACTACTTCCAACATTAAGCTGTTAATTAAGTCCAATGGGTATTCTCTTTTAAGAAACATATCTTTCAACAGTTCACATTCATCCAAAAAAGAGTCAAAACTAGACACCATCCAAGCAGCTCTAACAAACTGTCCCTTAACAACTGCACTTTTTTGCTTGAAGGGATGGCTACTTTCAAAATGTAAAAAACTGTTTGAATATGTTTCCTTCCTATAAATACATGACTCAAAATTCCTTAGACTGTATTTTTTGTCAGTTTAAGAGCCAAATATGAGATTTCATTGGGATCGATATTATGGGTGAACCTTAAAAAGGCTGTTGAATTATTTATGTGAGTTATAAATTCATTAATCATCTCACTTGGTCCATCCCAAAATATGAAAATATCATGACAATAAACTGAATTAATAAAAACTTTTTCTCCCATTGTAGCATCACCAAATTAGAGTACAAACCACCACATGGAGAACCCATAGCAACACCAACTGCTTGGATAAAAAATTCACCATTAAAAAATATACAGTTATTTTTCAACACAAGTTCAAATAGTTGTTCGTATACATTAATTTTTGGTTGTGATACTCCTTTTTCAAATAAATAGTCACATGCCCATTTAATACCAGTATCATGGGGTATTGAGGTGTACAAATCCTTCACATCAATGGTGATGAATACACCTGTCTCACTGTATTCTAAATTATTAACCCTTTCTAAAAAATCCCCTGAAGCCTTACAAATAATAGTTTCTTCACTAACAAAACATTTCAAATTAATATCCAAGTATTTTGCTATGGGATAAGTGATAGAACCACGCCCATTCAATATAGGGCGCATAGATGGATCAACCATATTCTTGTATACATTAAAATCATTTCTAGAATTCTTTAAAATAACACAATTATTCAACATATGCTCATTCAAATTCAATTCCATTTGTGATATCCTTCCCTCCTCCTTCCTCCCCCCCTCTGATAATACATTTGTCTCTCTTGACCCCTGTTTGCAGGAAAAGTCCCTTGATTCTGCACGTTCTGGTTGTTTCTGTCTCGCACTCTTTCTGATCTCCTCAGTGGAGGAAAGTTGTCTTGATCTAAAAAAATGTTCCTCATTATTCCCAGAGGCTCCATCATTATAGTTATGGTTCTCCATATTCCAATATTATAATATGAATTATTATAAAAATTGAATAAAGACTATACAGAAGTTAAAAACATATATTAAATTAATGGAAGAATACACATGCGGTGGACCAATAAAACTTGTATGGAAAAATAATGAAAGAAAAGATATAAAAATGAACAACTATAACACTAAGGAATACGGACTATAACGTTTATGAAAATACTACAAGACGGCATAGATAAAATATTGCATGAGTTTGCAGGAGAAGAGGCCTGCGGTATAAAGGGAAGAAAGATGAATGAAATGTTAACTATAGTAAAAGTAGTAGCAAAAATAATACAGAAGAAAAACAAAGAAGTAAGAAATATAGCATGCAAAATAGCTAAAGTCTTTGATAAAGTTAGAAAGAAATGTGGCAAATTTTAGAGACATGTGGTACATGAGAAAAATATTAATGTAATAAATGTTATGTAATGTCATAAAAATTCATGGGTACAGGTTATGATGATGGATGGATGGGACAAATATGTATTAAGTGAGGAGTAAAACAGGCACACCCAATTAGTCTGCATTTATTTGTATTAGAAATGTAAGCAGTAGTAAAGACATGCATGTATGAAAGGAGGAGGCAAAATGGGAGACAGAAGGAAAAGTGAAATTACAAATACATAAGAGATATGCAAATGATTTAGTTAAAAAAAAGGTGATGGATAAGTGAGGTTGTAATAAAGACTGAAAAGCTTTGAAAAAGCTGACTTAAATACAATGAAGTATATGGGATTTGGTGAGATAAAAATAAATGGAATATGTATCACAATAAAATAAAGATTTGAGGAGTGAAATATGGTGAGAATTAAATATTAATAAGTCAATGGACAGTGATACTGCAACAAATAAATGTTTGCCTGAATGGAAAGTTTTTAATATTTCCTGGTACACAAGTATTCATGTTGAGTACTTATGCATTAGTAAAGATTGCATATCTAGGAACAATATACATGTTTCACACTCAAATAGAAAAAGAGATATTAGGGATTTTACTTAGTTTCATTTGGGGTTCAAGACTAAACCTGGTGATAAAATTAATAATATATAATAAAAAGTTGGCCTGAATTTAAAAAAAGTTCAGTGGTGCATTTAGCATATATTTGGGGTAAAATAAGGACAAAAATAAAGTCTATGCATAAAACATATTTGAAAAGTAAAAATGTATATGGGAAGAGAAAAAAAATGAAAAAGATGGAATTCATGATATTGAACACGAGAATACAATGAAATTATGGCACTTAACGTGATGCTGATGAGAAAAGAAATGAATGGTGTGTTATAATTTTGGGAAAACAGCTTTCCCATGGAGATAATCAAAAGAAAAGTCAACAAATGACAGAAGAAAATGGTTGAAAATTTATGAAGCAGAGGATTTCTTTTGTGGAGACTTATTAGACAAGTTACTGGTCAAAGGAATATGAAATATAAGGTAATGTGTAAAAAATGTGTTGATTGGGAAGCGCTACAGAATCCAGAAAGCCTAAAATCCTGAATACCAGGATCCTGAGACCAAAATCCTAAAAACTCACAATCCTGAAAACACACAAGATACCAACACTTATTATATTTCAGCACAAGTACATACAAAAACATATTACCCTTCAACTATACATAGGGGGGCAAGCCCCCCTGTGTCCCCCACACCCCCTGCTACTTAAATCTAACAACTCTAAGATTGCACTTCAGTACACTAAGTGCAATCGGCTTATACTTGGAGAAGAGTGATATGGTTTGTGTTTTATTTGTTTCTGTATGTACTTGTGCTAAAATATAGTAAGTGTTGGTATCCTGTGTGTTTTCAGGATTTTGGGCTTTCAGGATTCTGTAGTGCTCCCGTTGACTGAAATGAACAACCAACAACAAATCACTGTTTTTTTTAGATTGAACAAAGAATTTAAAAATGTGGGAAATTTGTATATGATATTTGTTATATGGCAAGCATGATAAAGTAAAGAAATGTGAGATTGATGAATGGGATAAAGTACTGCTTGTGGCAATATGAGGGATGTGGAGAAGGAAAAGGTGTGGTGATTTGTTATATAACATGAAAAGGAAGAGGATGATGTATTATACGACATAAGATGATGGTTGCAGAAGAAAGGGTGTGGGTAGAGGAAATATAGAAGAAAAAAGGAATGAAAGAAATAGAACTGCTTAGTTTCTTCTGTGTCGCAAAAGTTATTGTAGAGGAATTAGAGGATCTGAGAGGGAGAAAATTACTTAATGTTTTGCACTGATTTATAGCCTTATATATGTGTGTGCCAATGATTATGGGATCATATGAGGTTACTAGGCTAATAGCCCCAGGGCCCTCACAAGCTGAGTCAAGTACAACCTGTTTTCCCAAAGGAGTCTGGTTCAACCAGACACTAAAATCAGCACCTATTGCCCCTGTCCAAGAGAGAGATAGAGGTGTAAACCCCGGGGTGAATTTCTGGTTAACCATCCAGTCGTCCAAATTATGCTTAAATAGAGTCAACAAGGGGCTTTCTTTAACACGAATAGGAAGCTTGTTCCAAAGGTTAGGTAACCACTGTGAGACATATGTGTCTCTCCAGGAAGTTCTGTTAATGTCACATACCGGGTTAAGGTCCTTTGAGTGAGTGACCTGTCTGCCATTTGGTTTGTGAATGTGCAGCATTTCCATTGAAATTAGGACAGAGACTGCTCTGCATGCAAGTCATAATTCACCTATGAACAGTCTGTATGACACAGAGTAAAGTGACAATGATTTCAGTCTGTCCACATACGACAGACTGAAGATGAACTGAAAACAAATGAAATAGTAAGATAAATCCTTTATCCAGTCAGGTTAAAGAAAACTAGTATCTCGTCTGTGTCTTCAATACAGATCACAAGTCTTTTAAACGTGAGCAAAAGAAAGAAAAACCTTTCAGGCAGGGTTTATTTCAGTTGAATCCACAGATTTCTAACTCTCAGATCAGGGTAACCAAGGCATGGTCATGGGATACCATGGCCTGCGTGCCTGAGTCATAGATAATCTACTAGTGCAGACAGACAAATCTACAAATTCTTTCCTGACATTATGCTGTGGTATCAAGAAAAATTTAAACTGAATATGTGAATAATACGAGTCATTGTTAGCCTGGAGGAAAGTCACCAATCCTTTATAAATAATCAAACAAGTTCATAAAAATAGGATGATGAACATGTTGTTTATTAGTTTATTACTGAGTTTACTACATGCCCACAGTTAAAAAGTTTTACACCCCCTAACTATATATCCAAACTCCAGGGTTGCACTACAGTGGGGAAGGGGACATATTCCATTTACTTGCTTACAGTGCTCTGGATACTGTCAATAATACTTGTCAGTCAAATGAAATTTCAGTCAAATACGTGTCAGTCAATTGGAAGTTAAGGCAAATGAAGTAGACCCATATATATATATATATATATATATATATATATATATATATGTATGGATCTACTTCAGTAGACCAACTTACCATAACACCAGACCATATATAATCAAAACAACGACGAAATTTCATTTTAACAAAGGTTCAGAACATGATCATTTTAAACTGGGAAAACAGCCACCACTGCAACTAAAACAAACCACAGCAAATTAAACTCACTTAAGTCGGGGGCTTCACCCCCCACACCCACTTAACTAAATATACCAACTCTGAGATCACATTACAGTGTGGAACAGGGCAAACTAAATATACCAACTCTGAGATCACATTACAGTGTGGAACAGGGCAAAGTTCACCATGTTAGCCAACTGTCTCTTTTCCCATGTTAAAATTAAGATGTTCTGAACATTCATTAAAGTGAACGCTGGGTGTTGTCGTCTCGATTATATGTGGTTTGGTGTTATGGCAAGTCAGTCTACTGAAGTAGACCCATATTTATATGTGTGTGTGCATATATATATATATATATATATATATATATATATATATATATATATATTTATATATAAATTTATATGGGTCTAGGACTATTCACTGAAAGTACATTTCACTGAAAGTCAAGTGACTGTGCACAAATCACTGAAAGCAGAATTCATTGAAAACTCAATTCACTGAAACACGTTTCACTGAAAGTTATATATGGCCTTTTCCCCACTGTAGTGCAACCCTGGAGTTAGTATATATAGTAAGGGGGGAACCCCCCCCCACATAGTTTGGATATATATTAAGTTTAGAAAAAGAGTACTTTATTGAAATTACAAGTATCCATGTGCCCCCCACACCCCCATTACTATATATTCTAACTCCAGGGTCGCACTACAGTGGGGAAAGGCCATATATAACTTTCAGTGAAATGTGTTTCAGTGAATTGTGTTTTCAGTGAATTGAGCTTTCAGTGAATTGTGCACAGTCAAATGTGTTTCAGTGAAATGTGCTTTCAGCGAATAGTCCTAGACCCATACACATACATATGGATTCATGTCAGATGACTGAGTTTTCAGAAACTCGAAATTATACGGACGAGATTATATGACTGAGTTTCTGAAAACTTGAACAGAAAAAAAAATATTTTTTTTTACCTTTATGCAGGGGGGTAAGCCCCCTGCACCCCACACCTTCTGCAAATTATATACCAAGTCAGAGATTGCACTACATGGAAGAAAAGGATACATTTCCTGATTCTTGCTGTACCATGATCTCCATTCAAAAACTCTGAGTTTTCAAAAACTCGTTCATAATGTCTCAACCGTATGAATTTCGGGTTTCTGAAAACTCTATCAGCTGATAGGGATCCATATGTAATATGACTGAACATATATATATATATATATATATATATATATATATATATATATATATATATATATAGATATATATATATATATATATATGGATCCCTATCAGCTGTTCAAGTTTTCAGAAACTCAAAATTCATATGGTCAAGTCCATATAATCGGGTTTTTGAAAACTCAAAGCTTTTGAATGGAAACTGTGGTCAAGTGAGGCTTGGGAAATGTACACTTTTCTTCACTGTAATGCAATCTCTGAGTTGGTATATATAATTTGCAGATGTGTGGTGCGGGGGGGGGGGGGGCTTGTCCCCTACAAAAACATAAAAAAGTAGATTTTTATTGGTTTTGAGTTTTCAGAAACTCGATTAGATAGATAGATGGATAGATAGATATACAGACAGACAGATAAATATATATGAATTAAACCATTTTAAGAAAATAAATTTAACAAAGCATTTGCTCAAGTTATTATTTTAAAATAAAACTGTGTTTTATTTTTCTTTTATTTCTGATCAGTATGTGTTTTATAATATTGTTTTTATCTCACTGAAAGCCAAGTTTCAACATTCCGAAAAAACCTATTCATATATAGAATTTATTAAGCATACTGCCATATGAGAAAAGAAGACTTAAATTTTAATGACTCCACAAATTTTGCAACTTTTCTTTTTGCTGCTGCCCATTCACTCATTCTTTTGCTGCATTACTCTCCAAACATCATAACAACAATATGTTTCAGTGCCCCATAGAGTTTTAATTTATACCTCTACAAGATCCTAATTTTAGCTTTTTAGTCAGTTCCCTCCACTAAGCACATCCTCTTTCATTTCTCTATTCCCTCTGATAATGTGGGACACCCATATCATAGCCCCCCTTTTCTTTTCTCTCTTCTGGTGTTTATACCAGATGCTTGCTTTATTATTGGGTTTCCATGTAGTGACTACTCATTTTCCCTCTCAGGATTAAGTCTTCATTGTAAATGTTCTACAAGTTAAGTGTTCCATTTATTGCGTGGTTTTCAGAATGAAACCCAGTACTCTGATGAAGCCCTGCCATTGCTCTACAGAATGGGAGAATGGTTTCACCATTTTCACTATTCACTGCATTAGCTATACATTTCATTCTCCTGCAGCTGTGTACTATTTTCTTTTCATATGCAGAAAATCATTGCCTTTGTGAGTTGACACATCTTGAATCCATTGTAACTTCTAGTGTTCCATAATTGCACCTGCAGACTGTGAATTACTTTAATATTACAAATCATATTAATGAAAATCATCCAATCCAAAAACCTTCAAAATGAAGAAGGTGGTTCCAAGCTCTCTATTTTGAATTAATTTATTTATTCACTCATTTATTCCAATTTTTTACAAGCTATTCTGCCCATAATATTTTATTGTTTATTGACATAGCTTGAAACAGTCGATGCTATTTTTAATTAAGATTTTTTATTTTGCCACTATAATAAGCCAATAATGAATGTTTGGACACTAACACTGAACTTTTCAAGTTATAATGTTGTGGTCTGTTCTGCTATGAAGCGTAAATGAAAGACTTTTCACATTTATAAATATCTTTTTAGTCTATTAGTACTGAACACAGTCAGAAATAAATATAGCACTAAATGCTCAGTGATTAACTTTATTTGCATTAATCATTTGCAAAACATTTTTCTGACTTTTTTTTCATTAAGTTTGCAGACCAAAGAAAAATGTTTAAATAATCCACACTTCTTGCATTTTCTTATAAGTGCTATAGTTTCTCCAATGCTGATATGATAGCCATAATTTGAGCCAAATAGTGGTTTGTGAGCTAAATGCTTTTCAATTTAACTGCATCATCATCTTTTTGTATAGCAGTGTTTTTTTCTGCCATACTATTTGATGGATTTCTCATGTTGTACTTTACTCTGGCTGTCTTATTCTGCCTAATCTATTATTCTACACACAATCTCTGTTTTGTGCAAAGTTATCTTTGACTCTAATAATTGTTTGTTTACTTACTGTAATTTTTAATGATATGGGCAAAGCTCTATCATGTTCTGTCTGCAGTGAATCGTGCAGTATGCTAAACTACCTGTGTTCAACCATTCTGTTTAATTTAGTCACATATGCATAAACAGATTCCTGCAAACCCTCGTTTCTAGTGAAAACCAGGTATTTAATACACAGCATGCTATTTTTCTGCTCACATTGTTGCTTAAACATGTTGAATCAAATTACTTTATTGATCTGTAGCAAGATTAACCATATTAAATACTTTAATGGCATCATGTTCTGCTAAGTGAATAAAACTGGAAGCCTTCTCCTCCTTGCATTTTTTCATTTGTACTAAAAGCAATACTCCAAAGGTAGAACTTCTGCAACAATTGCTTCCAGTTTTCTTCCTGATTTCTCTGAGTACAAATGATGTCAAGTGGTGTGAGTGGTGAATTAGATAAATCAACAAATAATTTATCTGCATTCAGAAAACAATACTAAGTAACTTTAAGGACTGAGAAGAGTACAGAATTTGAAGTAGCTTCTGCTATATGTGCTATGTGTTTATTCTGGCTTTGTTTGATGAATTAAGGCTTTCATTGAATAAAACAATTCATTTTTCAAGTCAGCACTTTCTCTGCGAAACATCACATGCTTCTTGATTTTTTATTTCTGGTGTAAGTCTTTTTCTCAGTTTTATCACAGCTAAGTCATAGGGTAAGCTAACTTGAATAACAACATTTTCTGACTAGCACATCAGCAATATTTCAGTTTTATCATATCATTTCAATGGCAGTCATAAAGAATGAAGGTTCATCAGATTGTATTTTAAATACATTTGAACAATTTTTTGTAAACATCTCAATAAAAATCAAATTATTCAGTAAACTCCATGAACCGGTTTGATGTAATCAATATTTAGTTACAGTTTGGTGAATAGCGTTTTAAACTTTATGACCAAATATACACTATCAGGAGTCAGTCTAAGTGAGTCATCAGTCTTTACTAGCAACTGACAGCTCAGATAGAACCAGCTGACGTGGCACATAAATGTTAGTTATTAGTAATTCTGAAAATAAGCAATATTACCATATGTACTTAATACTTCAAAAAATAAGCGACTTACAAACTATTAAATTACATTAGGTGAAAGCTTAGATGATCTTAAACTGTCTTTAATATTTGCACTCTAAGTTGCATATCTTGACAGATATCCAGCAGTATTCGCATTGTTAATTTATGCAGTTAAACATATGCTTTTACATTTCTTGTCATGTGAATGCTTTTGTCTGTTTTACAAAAATGTTATGACAATATATGTCTAGGTTATATAGTTTTCAAGATATGAGCATTTGTGAAAGTTTAGAAAAAATTAATTTGGGGTTTGTATGTAATATAATATAATATATTATAGTATCTATGGAAAAGACTATAAATGCACTAAGTGTTATTAGTGTAATGAATATTTCTAACCAATAACATTACTATCTGTAGTCTTAGTAGATTTTGGTTTTCACAAACTATTTAAATTTGTTTATCTTATGCTTTCAAGTTTATTTTTCAGAAAATGCTCTGGAATGCAAGATATGTGCAGGCTGCTAGAAGTGTGACAATGAGTTAACATCTAGTAATTAATAAATAATTATATCAAATGACACTAAACTGTATTATGCATTACATCAAATAAGTGCATATTTAAACACAGCCTATCATTAGTTTTTGGAATCTTTTCTACATACAATTAATTTTTAACAACTGGCACCTTACTGGTATTTTTTTTTTCATTTTCTCCTTCTTGAAGGAGGTCCATATAGTCACAAACTTATCAATGACACTTTTTAATCATTCTAAACATATGTTATTTGCTTTATGTGGTAATAAGGTTCAAACAGAAAGGGTAACAAAAAGGGAATGACTATTAGGTTTCCATGCCTTTCTCTTTCTTTAGTGTTGCATTTAATTTCATTCGAAAACCAGGATAATTTTTGTCCTTTTGTTCACCTTCTTGTTATGGGAAAGAGGGCTTCTTGAATATTTGATAGAACATTAATAAAGACATCTACTGTGACTGTGATTTTCTAGGGAGTATAGAGGAGCCTGATCTATCTTTCTGAGGTAGTTGTCAACTAGTGGTTCTTTGTTACCAGCAATTATGATTGGGGGACTTTTTTAGTTCTTATCACTGTTCACAATTATCTCCTATTTAGACGTAAAATGTTGACAACACCATTCCCAACAAAGGGATATGACAGACATTGTGCTTTTCATCCTACCCTACTAGTGGAACTCTACAAGAGGCATAAGAAAAGAAAAATAATCAAGTTCAGCTTCTGCACCAAATCTGTTCTCATTCCATTTTAGGGATGTCTGGTGATAGGTCATAGGTTAGTAGTAGGCTAACTGCCCTTGTGGGTCACTTTAAGGCTACCCATTTACTCCATGTGAGAATCAAACTCTGTACCTTGCACCTATAAGGTGAACACCTTAACCACTAATATCTGGATATCTCAGGATTAGAACCTTGCACACCATCACACAAGCTAACTGCTTTAGTCTTTTGAGCCACAGAAGTGGCTTATAGATGAAAAGCCAGGACCACATAATGGATCCTGCTCTGCCAAAATCTGAGATTTGCAACACATCTACATATATACAAATGCATTCTAAAGTCCACCAAGGTAGAGTTATGACCATAATCAGGAAGATTAAAATGATCCGTGTTACTGTCCATAGCTTCTGCTATAAACTGAAGGAAATGCAGGCATTTGTTGAGATGTACGATTCCAAACTAGCATTCTGTTAATTACAACACCCAGTGTTCAAGGATTATGCAAAGATAAATGCAGTTAATTTGCTATCTTATGGCATGGGCTGTAAAGGCAAAACTAATAAAGGGTCTCAGAAGGGGTCTGGGGAAGGTGCCATATTAACTATTTCAGGTATGCTCATTATGAGAAGCAATTCAATTCCCTTGTCATGGTATGATTGTTAATACTGGAATACTGAAACAGGTAACTGCAAAAACAGGAATGCAGGCAAGAGGGCTTGAGGCACGCACACAGTAGAAGTTTCCAAAGTTTATTCTTCAGACTTTGCTTCAAACAAACGATAAAAACAATAAAAAACAGTAACCATAAAGTGCTTTTCGTCTCACCCCTTAGTGAAACTTCATCAGACAGTTGCAACAAGAATGTTTCAAACAGTATATACAAGTTCAAACCATATCAACTTCCTCCAAGCGCAGGAAAGAACAATTAACCCATTGTATGCTTCTTTAAAAATCCAGCTTCTTGTAAAACAAGTATGTATGCAGTAAATATATTTGTATATGTGTAAATATAAATATAGCTCATCAGTTCGAAAACACTCTTAAAAGACCTTTTAAAAGTATATTCAGAAAGATTGTTAATATTCTCCAGGGGAATCAAATCCATTCAAAACAGCCCTAAAGTATCGTGGAAGGACTCTCAAGCTTGGCTCATTGACAGAACCATTGCAGATTCTGAAATGGGGGTGTGAACTTACATTGGTCATACCTTAAAGATCCTGTTGCTTGCGACTCATTACAGCTGCATGTGCTGAACCAAACATCGTTTGTGATGGTTAGTAAGTAGTCAAACCTGTATCAGCAATCACAGTGCTACAGTTGCCATCCATACACACAGCAGTCCAAATTTATATTGCTACTACGTTCAAGTTAAGAAACAAATCAGCTACACAAAGCCTGTAAAAATCAACATATTTCAGCTACTAAAGTTTATGAAGCAGTGAATTACTTCTCAACCTATTCTTCTTCATACTTGACAGCATTGTGTCAATAAAGATATTCTACATAAAAGTGCTTTACTGCTGTTAATGCTAGACAAACTTGCAACTCAGTTTTATTTTTATTTTACAGTTTGATATCCAGGTAGGTGGGCTGTTCTACTGACCTCTTTTAGTCACTACTCGGGTACAAGACTACATTAAAAGTTTATTCAGAGGTAATAAGAAAAAATACATCATGCAGATTACAATAAATATGAAATTAAAATAAATTCAGAACAAAGTATAATAAATATTTACAAGATGTACATGTGGATACTTTCTAACAACTGTGATTGCCAAACTTGCCAGTGTCATGAAAGTGTGTATCTGCCTTTGCCAGCTGCAATACTATTCAAGGATATAAAGGTAGGCACAATTAGCTTCATTTTCCAAGTGCTGCTTACGGTTCTTTCTGAATAACAGATTTTCATTATTTTTTATTTAACTTGTGGGCAGGTTCCATATCACTGATTCATAGATTAGTGCTAGGCTAATTGCCCTTGCAAGCCATTTTAAGCTTAGCCAATTATCCCTTGCAAGACTTAAACCCTGCACCTTGTGTTTGTAAGGTGAACAGCTTAACCATTAGGCCATCCTCCCAACCCCCAAAATTTTCTTCTGGAAACTGTTTTTAATTCTACTATGGTTAGTTTGAATCTAGGTCATGCCAAAGCCACTACATTTTCATGGATTTTCCTGAAGTAGTAGCTTTGTTTTCTGATTTGTAGTAATTGCTTACGTGCTGGGCAGATTCCTAGACTTAGAATTTTTTTTTCAATTAGAGACTTAAGGAGAAAGGTGGCTCTGTTAGTAATAGATAGCCAGTGCAGCTTATCATATAGGATGCTGTGGTAGCAATTTCCTTTTTCAGTACCTCAAATCTAAGTAGTTTTTCAGCTACTTAAGTGTTTGTGTATTGTGTGCAAACTGAAGGGCAATAATGGGAAAGGCACATTCAGCCTTTGGTATTAGGACATTTTTGGCTAAAGCCATACTTCCAAGTGGAGAGACTAGGCGTGGGAGATAACATAGTTTTACTTGACTCATGACTTTGAGGTTTTCAGAGTATTAACATTTAGTAAGGGGTCCGATGTTACACACAGATATTTTAACTGCTTAACATTTGGTATAATGTTCCCTTTTAAGTCTGTTACGATTACGGAAGGTAGTGAAGGCAGACTTTTTCCTGTATAGATGAGGTTGCTGAATTGAGACTGAGTTGCCTATTGCAGTGTATGTTTTTTGGGTTTTGACTAGTACAATATCGTATGCATACAGTTTGACTAAGGCCTGTGTGTTGTCAATAAAAAATAAGAAGAACAGTAGAGGTCCTAATACTAGCCTTGTGGGAATCATGTGTTTAGTCTTCCCATTTCAGAAAGTATGTCATAGGAAAATATTTGAAAAGGTGAATCACTTAATCACTTGTTATTTTTGAAAAAGACTATGACGTATAACCGAAAATTGAGTTGTTGCAGTTTTTGAGTAAGAGGCTATGACTTACTGTCTTAAAGGCCCATGTGATACCTACAAAGACACCAGCAGTAATAAGGCCATCATTGATGTTTCTATAAAGGCTGTTTGTAGCTGACACTAATGCAGTTTGGGTATTAACGTCATTCCTAAAATCATCTTGTTGATCCCAAAGCAATCCATAGGTATTTTATATGTTTAAAGAATTATGGATAGATTATTTCTTTCAAAGATATTAGTAATGGGACAGAATTTTGATACTGAATTGTAATCTTTAAGTTGTGAGGGATAGTGAACTTTAAGTACACAAATAATGACTGAATATTTGAATGCAGTTGGAACAATACATGTAGTTAATGAGAGGTTAAATGTGTGTTATTTTTTGCAATTTTTGCTGCTGATAATTTTGTGAATTTACATTGTAACTTGTTGAATTATGCACCAGTTTAGTGGGTAAGAATTTTGTTTTTTACATTTATGACAGAGAAGGTAAACATGGCAGCATAATTAGCTGAAGAATGTAGATTTGGAGGAGACATACTCTTTTGGTAAGGGTTTGAAGAAAATGAGTTGGTGATATAATGTATAGTTGAGAAGAGATAGCTCTAAAATGAATAGCAAAGGGGATGGGATTATTAAATTTGTTACTGACATTCACAGTGGTGTCATTTATGTCACTACTTATATGTTTGATTTCTTTGCAGAAAAGGTTAGGTTGAGAGGAGAGAGAGTCGTTTGTTTTTGTCTGAGGTTTAAGGCTTTTGCCATATTTGTGAGTATTCTGGTTGATTTTATTTTATTTTTTTTTTAATTTCTCCAAGTCTTTTGGGTTTCTAATACCATGACAAGAATGGACCCCATTCCTAAGTAAAGGTATGATTGAAGTTCATGAAGTTAGTATTAATAGGTGCTTACTAGGCTAACGACCACAAGGGCCTTTTTAAGCCTAGCCATGCATCCCATATCTCTGACAAGTTCTAATACCCTTGATAAGTGTAAGCATGGGCCGGGGAGATGAACCATTTACAGGTTACCTCTGTCCATTAGAGACATAGGTGCCAAACCAGGGATGAATTTCTGTTTCCCATCCAATTGTCCAAGTTGCACTTGAAAAGGGTTAGGGAGAAACTCTGCTTCACATAGATTGGATTCTGTTCCATAGACAGGGTAGTCTCTGGGATGCATACCTATCTCTCCAGCAGGTCCTATTTATATCACAGGCAAGGTTTAAGTCTTTAGAACAAGTAATTCTGCTGCTGTTTGTTTTGTGGATATCCAGGAGGTTCATCAGACTGCGGTCTGACAATGCCCTGTATACCAGGCATAGATCTCCCCTCAAAAGACTGCAGGAGATGGAATACAGAGATAGGGTTTTGAGGCAGTCTGCATAGGACATATTACTTATTCCCTGTATTCTTTTAGTGATGAACCTCTGTGGACGTTCCAATTGCTGGATATGCCTGGTTAGGTACATGCAAAAGGGGGCATTGTATTCAGTGATAGGTCTGATGAATGCAAATACAGTGGAACAATGACTTCTTTCAACTCAGATGCTATAACTTTATTTATAAGTTACGCAGCATAGAATGATTTCCTCACCTCTGTAGACACGTGATGATCAAAGGCTAGATTACTATGTGTGTGTGTCCCTGATTACTGGGTCAACTCTAAGGGTGTGTTGTCAATAAGATAGTTACCATGGATGGGTGACTTCTCAAAGGATACTGTTATTTCGGGTCTATATTAGAACACTGAAGTTTCAAAACTTCAAGTGTTCTAATATCGACCCATTTTCAGCGAACGCTGAAAATATCAAAGTAACAGAAAACCAAATTTTTTCCTAGGGAAAGAATTTGGTTGTCCGTTTCTGTTGCTTCAGTATTTTCAGCACTGTGGTGGAAAGTTACGGGTCGGGTTCAGGTAAGTGTGCGATTGTGTGGACGTGAGGGTTAGGGTGGGTTAGATGAGTTAGGGTTAGGGTGCGGGTACATGCAAAAGGGGGCATTGTATTCAGTGATAGGTCTGATGAATGCAAATACAGTGGAACAATGACTTCTTTCAACTCAGATGCTATAACTTTATTTATAAGTTACGCAGCATTAACTGTGTCAGAGTTTCCAATTTCCTGTTCCTTCCCTTGCCATCCGGCTTCAAGTGAATGTTTATGTTTATACTGGTTTCCTGTGGAATGCTCCAAAATATCTTCATATGGCACCTGACCAATTGCTTTCTGTTCCGCTGGTTTCCCCTTAATTTGGATATCCATTGCTCTGTCCTTTTATGGTGCTTTCTGAATTAGATTTTCTACATTGAATCCTTCACTTTGGAGGTAATCAATTAATCTCAGTTTCTATTTCTTTATCTCCTCCATTACTGATCTCCTTTTCTACTTTTCCTCTTTGTCTTCTTATTTTTTGTATTGTAAAGTCTGGATTCCTTTGCCTGTATTTCTCTTCAGATATCGTTGGTGCTTCTCTGTTTGTATTGGTTAGTTGGTGCTTCTCTTTTTGTATTGGTTAGTTTTTCTTTCTCCTTTGCATAATTATTACACCATATTAAATCTCTTTTTCTTTGCCATGTCTATATTTCTTCTTCAGACGTCTCCTGATCTTCCTGTTTCGCCTTACTTTGGGGACTCACGCCATCATGCTGTGTTAGACCTTCTATACCACTTTGCAAAAAAGATTAGGTTGAGAGGAGAGAGTAGTTTGCTTTTGTCTGCGTATTAGTGGGTATTCTGGATGACATTCTTAAAGTGAGGTATTGCTGATGAAGGTCTAGACTGGAGGGGGTCTTATTTTCAAGTTTTCCATGCATTTCCCTTCCCTTAACATTGTGTTTAATTTAATTTGAAAGCAAGAGTTGCTTTTGACCCCGAGTCTCATTCTTGTTATGGAAAAGAGGGCTTCTTGAACATTTGATAGGGCATTAATGAAGTAATCTACTGTGACAATTGATTTTTCTTGGGAGTACAGAGTAGTTCAGTCTGCACTACTGAGGTAGTTGTCAAGCAATGGTTGTTTGGTTTGTGAAAATAGTCTACCAGTAATTATGCCTGTAGGACATTTTAAGTTTTAAAAAATCAGGTGGAGATTAGTAGACAATGATCACTTATGAAATTATGCAAAATGTCTACATGCATGCATCTTTGCTTTATGTTTGCTATTATAAGGTCAACTGCTATATGCTTTCCAGTTTAAAGATTTGGTTTTGTTGATAGTTTTATTTGTTGATCTATACCTGAGTGTTTTGCATTTTGTGGAGTTTTGACTCCCCTGACCCATTGGCATTTAGACTAAAATCACCCAATACAATACTGCTTTTACTTGTACTTGTGGGAAACAATTTGTGTTTTGAATAATGTTAATAGAAAATGGTGCTGGACCGTGTATGATGTTAATAAAGAGATTTAGAGGTTGCTTAAGATTACATGACTTGGTATCCATTTTGGGCTTTTGGCATCTTAAGATCATTCTAAATGATAGGTTCTGTTTAATTCAAGTACTGTGTCTCCCCCGCACCTAATTTGAGGTATGATGTTTTGGAAGACATTATACTATTCTTTTATGAATTCTGAGAGGCAGAAAGTATCAGTTGCCCAAGTTTCAGTTAGGGTAATAATGTGATGTTTATGAGAACAGATCCAAGCTTCTAATAGTGGACTTTTGTTGCTGATGCTGCAGGGACTAAGACTTCCATTTTTTAGAGGTGTGTTATTACTGTTTATTTGTGATGAGGATATAGGATTATTGTAGTTTGATCATGGACCTAGGTTGAGAGTTGAACATCTCAGGTAAGTCTAATTTGTTTGTGCAAGAAATAATAATTTGTATAGGAGACTATTCATTTTATATATGGATGATTTAAGGTTGTTGATAATATAGAGTTGTAGAATGCATTGTTTTCTTGTATTGTACCTTAAATATTTTAAGTCATTTCTGTATAATGGATATATATTTATTGTATATTAAGATTTCTTATGGATTGTTTTGGACGTGGGGTTGCTAGAAAATTTATCAGTTATGTAGGTAGAAAAGCAAAGGAATGTTATAAGTGTAAGTATAGTGTTAGTAATTTGAAGCAAAACCAGTTTCAAATGTGAGACACCAATCTAACATCAAAAAACACAGCTTAATTTGTGGAACACACATTTATTTAGCACTTTCGTCAGTTTATAACTTAGACTTCAGAATGAAGTCTAAGTTATATACTGATGAAAGTGCTAAATAAATTTGTGTTCCACAAATTAAGCTGTGTTTTTTGACATTAGATTGGTGTCTCACATTTGAAACTGGTTTTGCTTCAAGTTTCTGTGTTTGGTTCCAAGTTTAAGTCAATAGTGTTAGCAATCCCAGTTATACTCACTGTGATGGAAAGGATTATGTGATGATGTAATGAATGTTGATAAGTAATTCATGAAGTATAAATGTTAGGATATGTGAATGGTGGGAAGGGGGTAGGGTATGGAGAGAGAATTATATGCAATGAGGTGGAATGGAGCAGGGTTATCCCCTCAGCTTGTCAAAAAACAATCAGTGAAGTGCGATCCAGCTATCTCAATATGCAGTTGTTAAATGAGGGAAAATAGTGGGGGAGTAACAAGGAGAGACAGAGAGAGAGGAGAGAAGATGTATGTTGGTAAAGAAGAGTTTTAAGAGGGAAAGTGCAATATAAGATGGCAGGAGGTAGAATAGCAAGTGACTGGATATACAGGAAATGAGAGTAAAAAGTAAAAAGAATCTTAAATGAAAAAGAGTACACTAGAAGAAAGACTGTTCTATGGGGTAAGAAACAATACCTTTACAGGCCAGATTCCAAAATTTCATTTCATTATTACATTTTTAATTTTTACGACAGATTTGCTGATCATGGCAACGGTTGTTGCATAAAGAAATATTTTATGTGGAGGATCTCTTTCTTCAACTGTATAACATATTAAACTGGCAGCTATTAGAATGGGTCCTTATTTAGCTTACCAGTAAACCATGAATTCCCTTCTTAAAGCAATATTTTGTGGAGGAATCTCTTTCTTCAACTGTGCAGCACTGCAATCCAGTTACTATTCAGATGTGTCCTCATTTAGCTTAGTATAAAAACTTGAGTCCCCTTCTTTATTCGTTAATGCCTAGTGACACTTCCAGGCTTTTCTGTAGTTATGTTCTATATTGCTTGCTTATATTTGCAATAATAATTCCATGCTATATACAAGGTACAAGAAGAAATGAGGTTTGGTAACAAACCAATTTGTTCAGGGACATATTCAGGTAGGAGTTAGGTAGAAATAGTAATAGGAATTATGATAGTAGGGGAAGAAAGTTAGCTTGGGGGAGGGGTGAAAGTGTTTAATGGTAAAGTAGGAAGACTGGAAGGAAATCCGGTAAGGAGGGGCTTAATGGCTTTTATATGAGTGTAATTGGGTAAGGAATCACATTTTGGCATGAACTTGCTACTGCAAGCTTATATCCGTGAGGACCGGTAGGTACTGTGGTGGACAGCTAGGCCTTGGTTAATGCTAGCATATGTGAAGAAGGTAATGCTTAGGTGATTTTTTGTGTGTGTGTGTGTGTGTGTGTGTGTGTGGTAGAGAAGAGACACAGTGTAGTTCAGGTTGTTATGGGCTGTGTTTGGTTTTGAGCTAGTTAAATTTGCATTTGGCCATAGTCAATTTCTAATGGTCACATGGTTGGCTGGTTAGCTCTCTTTTAAAGGATGCTGCAGTTTCCTGGAGTGTTTCTTTTTTTTCTCTTCCAGCTGGTCATTGGTGGTGTTGGATGGTCGTTGGTAGTGATTTTGTGCTACTGGAGCCTTGTGCGGCTAGATTCCACTTACTGGAGTCATTGGTGGTGGTTGTGTGGTTTTGTGAATTTTCGTTTGGGGCACGCTTGCCATGCTGGGACAAGCATGATGTTGCCCTGAGGTAACTTGGTTTTCTGTTATGTATTGTTTAAGAGATACTGCAAATAAACAGAGCTAATGTCCGGGTTGCTCAGGGTTTTACGTGTGTATTTGCAAGTGTGATGGCATCCTGGTGTAGGCGTGAATGGTAGTGGTTATACTGAGTTAGTGGGATTTACTGGTTACATGCGATAGGACATGAGGGAGGCGTAACACAGAAGGTAGACATCATACTTTTCAACTGTACAGATTTCGCAAAATGTCCAGATTTTTGTCAACCAGGACAAAATTAAATACTATGCAAACCAAACTTTGCCTGTCATAGAAGTCATAGTCTACACTAGAAATAAGAAATACACCAAGTATAAATGCCTTAAACTACGATACTCCCAAAAAACAAAAAAAGCAAACCAATTCACGATAACCAAGTCTGTTCAATACAAGAAAACAGTAGGCACTTTCGCCACAAAGGACTTTTTCAAACACAGGACTTTTTCAAACTGACATATACTCTGTTGTTCCAGTTATTTAAATACACAAACACAGACACACAATAATCGCCTGACAAACTGGCAAACATATAGTTAGCATTTAAACGTCTTTCTTTTCTAATAAGCTACAAAGTCTTCATGGTTGTTTATACCAGGTGCAGGGGCGGCTCGTGGCATCGGGCTGCCAGACTGCAGCCCCCTCAAACTAAAAATTAAAAAAGAAAACAAAAAAAAAAATTATTTTTTTAAATTTCGCGGACTTCGCGCATGTGCAGTAGTCCCGACTACCATCGGTCTATGCGCATGCTCAAGGCAGTCCGGCAGGACTCATAGAGGGACACAAGGAGACGTCTGTGCACTTTTAAAGTGCACAGACACGCTGGGAGGATATATCGCATCCGGACTGCAACAGCAACAGCCAGAACAGTCTCGGGAGGGAGCTTGGGATCTCGTCGGGAAGGAGCTTTGCTGGGATCTCGCGGGTCTTTGTGAGTATTGCGCAGGCAGGATATGGTATGGAGAACAGACAGGTAAGTGTATGGTGCATTTTACGTTATGTGTTGGTGCTTTTAACTGGAGTTGTGTGTGTGGTAGCTGGTGCTTTTAACTGGAGGGAGGGAGTTGTGTGTGTGTTGTGCTTTTAACTGGAGGGAGGGAGTTGTGTGTGTGTTGTGCTTTTAACTGGAGGGAGGTGTGTGTTGTGCTTTTAACTGGAGGGAGGTGTGTGTTGTGCTTTTAACTGGAGGGAGGTGTGTGTCGTGCTTTTAACTGGAGGGAGGTGTGTGTCGTGCTTTTAACTGGAGGGAGGTGTGTGTCGTGCTTTTAACTGGAGGGAGGTGTGTGTTGTGCTTTTAACTGGAGGGAGGTGTGTGTTGTGCTTTTAACTGGAGGGAGGTGTGTGTTGTGCTTTTAACTGGAGGGAGGTGTGTGTTGTGCTTTTAACTGGAGGGAGGTGTGTGTTGTGCTTTTAACTGGAGTGTGTGTGTGTGTGCTTGAACCCTGTACCCTGTATGCAGGTGTTAAAGACTTGAGTTCCCTACCCACCACCATTTGTAAAAAAATTGCAGATTTTTGCCTCATATTTGATCTGCTCTGTTCCTCATAATATCTGTGGTTTGTAAATGTTGCAATGCTTGATATTTGATGGTGTAGTAGTAGCATTGTTGCCTCACAGCTGCAGGTTCTTAGGTTTGATTCTTGGCTGGGGTTCCTTCTTTGTGGGTTCCGTATCTTCTCCCTGTGTTTGTGTGGGTTTGCTTTTGTGTCCTCCCATGTTACAAAGACATGTCTGCATTATTTCTTCCTGGGCCTCTGCTGAAAATTGTTTTTTTGTTCCAAGTCAGACTGTCCTGATTAACAAATGTTAGATAAAATTGACAGGCATTTGAATTTCAGACTTCAGGTTTCTGAATGTTTAATTCCTTGCAGATTTGATGGTGCAGTGGTAGTATTGCTGCCTCACAGCTATAGGTTTTCTGGTTTGATTCTTGGTTGGGGTGGCTTCTGTGTGGAGTCTGCATCTCCTCCCTGTGTTTGTGTGGATTTGCTCTGGTGCCCTGCCATTTTACAAAGACGTGTCTGCAGTATTAATCCCTGCGTCTCTGCTGAAAATTGTTTTTGTTCTGTCCACAGTAAAATTGACCGGCATTTGAATTTCAGACTTCAGGTTTCTGAATGTTTAATTCCTTGCAGATTTGATGGTGCAGTGGTAGTATTGTTGCCTCACAGCTATAGGTTTTCTGGTTTGATTCTTGGTTGGGGTGGCTTCTGTGTGGAGTCTGCATCTCCTCCCTGTGTTTGTGTGGATTTGCTCTGGTGCCCTGCCATTTTACAAAGACGTGTCTGCAGTATTAATCCCTGCGTCTCTGCTGAAAATTGTTTTTGTTCTGTCCGCAGTAAAATTGACCGGCATTTGAATTTCAGACCTCAGGTTTCTGAATGCTTAATTCCTTGCAGATTTGATGGTGCAGTGGTAGTATTTTTGCCTCACAGCTATAGGTTTTCTGGTTTGATTCTTGGTTGGGGTGGCTTCTGTGTGGAGTCTGCATCTCCTCCCTGTGTTTGTGTAGATTTGCTCTGGTGCCCTGCCATTTTACAAAGACGTGTCTGCAATATTAATCCCTGAGTCTCTGCTGAAAATTGTTTTTGTTCTGTCCGCAGTAAAATTGACCGGCATTTGAATTTCAGACTTCAGGTTTCTGAATGTTAAATTCCTTGCAGATTTGATGGTGCAGTGGTAGTATTGTTGCCTCACAGCTATAGGTTTTCTGGTTTGATTCTTGGTTGGGGTGGCTTCTGTGTGGAGTCTGCATCTCCTCCCTGTGTTTGTGTGGATTTGCTCTGGTGCCCTGCCATTTTACAAAGACGTGTCTGCAGTATTAATCCCTGCGTCTCTGCTGAAAATTGTTTTTGTTCTGTCCGCAGTAAAATTGACCGGCATTTGAATTTCAGACTTCAGGTTACTGAATGTTAAATTCCTTGCAGATTTGATGATGCAGTGGTAGTATTGTTGCCTCACAGCTATAGGTTTTCTGGTTTGATTCTTGGTTGGGGTGGCTTCTGTGTGGAGTCTGCATCTCCTCCCTGTGTTTGTGTGGATTTGCTCTGGTGCCATGCCATTTTACAAAGACGTGTCTGCAGTATTAATCCCTGCGTCTCTGCTGAAAATTGTTTTTGTTCTGTCTGCAGTAAAATTGACCGGCATTTGAATTTCAAACTTCATGTTCTTCAGAATACATAGTAGCACAACCTTTTTTTCTAGCAATTTACTAAGTTTATAAGATAAATATTTTAAATTTGTCCCTATTTTTGGGACTGTATTCCCCCATTATTGGCTTCGTCCAGGTTTTTGTGCTAAGGTTGACAGCTATGGCAAGAACTGAATTCACTGAATATGGACTGTAGAATTGTGCATATTTACTGATAAAGGTGCACTGTAGAATTGTGCATATTTACTGATAATGGTGAACTGTAGAATTGTGCATATTTACTAATAATGGTGGACTGTGGAATTGTGCATATTTACTAATAATGGTGGACTGTAGAATTGTGTATATTTACTAATAATGGTGGACTGTGGAAGTCTGAGTAGACTTTTTTATGATAAATGTTCTCAACTGGGCAGTTTTGCCATTATGGGTCCATATGTTTTGTTTCATTGCTTACTGGAAAAATGTTCAAAACAAATTTAAAACACCCTCTAACAAGTGTACTGTATTGTACAAGGAATATAATTTTAGTACAATGAGGAAGGTATACAAAGAGCACATGTATGCTTCATATGCAAGGGGCCTATGATTCGAAAACAGCCCAAAATTAATCTTTATCTGCCACTGGCAAAATGTATTTTCTTTGAATGTGGGTTTCAATGCTGTTTCAATGAATGTGAGTTTCAAGGGCAGAGAAGTTTTAATGTTAAGTTTTCATTGTGAGACTGCATTGCTTTGTTTAACAGATGACTTAATGTTTGTGCAGTAAAATACAAAATAAAACTTTCAAATGAAGTCCAACTCATCATTGAAGTAAAGCAGTATGCACATTAGTGTTTATGGTAAATGGAGTGAAATAGCCAAGTAATGGTTCATTGGAATGGCTGCAGAGGCTCCATTCAACCATTATTTTGTCAGGGGGTCGGCAGCAAACTCAGACAGGCCCAGCTGAACTATACCTCCCAACTGTCCAGATTTTCAAAGAATGAATAGATTTTTGCTTCTTATTTTTGGTTTGTTGTTCATAAAATTTGTAGTTTTAATTCCTAAATGATTTGCCAGAAGTCACTAAATAATAAGTTTCAGACTTCATAACCTTCATAAAATGCATGTTAAAGTAAGAGCCGTTCTATCAACTGTCTCAATTTATACAAGAGCAATTTTTAGTACTGTTTATATGTGCCCCAATATATTTGGCCTTGTTCAGATTTACTGCATTAACAGGTTGAGAGGTACATGCAAATAAATTGCTTTATAGAATTAGGCATAGCCAACCTCTCAACTGTCCCCAATTTTTGGCTCAAAATGTTGCTCTTCCCCCTAATAATCCCTCCGGAAAATAGCAATTTTGGAAGAAAACATGGAGGGTTTACAATTAAGAAATAACTGTAAGAATCAAAGTTATAGATTACTTGAAATGCATGTAGATTCTTTTATTTTGTCAGCTGCTCAAGGTAGCAGTACTAATATTAAAGTGTCCCTTCTTTGACAGGTAGCAGCTGTATTGTGTGTCTATTTTATATTTTTGCATCACATTTTTGGTCCATTTTTCATAAAATTTGTGTTTTTTGGCAAATTAGTGACAAATCACTAAAGACTGAAGTTAGAAAATGACAGACATTTGAGTTTCAGATTTTATACCCTTCAGAAAATTCATACTAATGCAAGACCTATTCTATTATCTTTCTAAGTTTATTAGAGCAATATTTAAAAAGTGTCCTTATTGTTGTGCCTTTGTCCCACTTCTGTGTATGGCTTTGTCCAGATTTCTTGCTCTTGAGGTTGAGAGGTATGACAAATGTGTCAGGGCCATCACAGTCAGCCAGAGAGATTTCAAATTGTGACATGCTTGTTGCACCCCACTCCCCATGTAGTGACTCTGGATGTGTCCAAGCAAGGCAAGGAGTAGTTGTATCTACCTTGGATGGGGAGGACACACTGCATAAGTACTACAGTGGCTTTTCATCTGTCCATGATTTTGCAGAATGGTCTGGTTTCTGTCATATTTTTGTACTGTTGATTTATGCTTATTACTCAGATTTATGCTTATTACTCAAAGTGCCTGTTGCTCTGTGTTTAAGTAGCAATGCTTTAATGACCATAAGGTAAGCTTGTCTGACATCATAAGATGCAAGTAAGCTTTAATAAGCATACTGTTAAAGAATTGCCAACATTGAAAGCCTTTCTGTTGTTGCCATGCAGAGAATACTTGACTAGATAATATATAAGCCCTGGATATTAAAGGACAGGATTCCATTATTTTAAAAAGCTCATTACACTTGTTGGAGACTTCCAGCCATCTCTACAGACTTTACCCGTAAACTAAACAGAATGCCAATCATGTGTGGTCCATAACCTGTACAGTAATCCTTTAAGCAATGTATCTTGAGCTTGTTTCTTGTTTGCTTTTCATTTTTTACTTTTATCATGTTTTCCCCATGAAACAAGTTGTCAGGCAGCAGGTCTTTTTTGGATAAGAAACATTTTTACAAGTGGGGGCATCACATAGATTTATACTTTCAGCATGTTGCTTGGTACTTTAATAAAGCTGAATATATTATAATTAGAACTGCAGTGCAAGGAGAAGTGGTTTGAGTTGAGTGCTTCTAGTTTTTCTTATACTTGATTTTGACTGGCATTCCAGTAATGTATTTAAAAAGTAATTTATTTTTTCATGCCTCACAACCTTTTGTTTCCATCTAGATATTAAGTAAGCTGTCATGCAGCCAATGCATTGAAATATTTTTATTCTTCTACACTTATTTTTGTCTTGATTGGACTTTCATAATGATGGTTTGCCACCCAGGGCAGCGTATTTAATTAAAGTTAGTTTTTTGTGGTTTTGTGCATAGCTCCTTTCCTTTATGGTTGGCCACACCCCTTCCATTTGACCCCACCCATTCAGCGTCTCCTGCAGCCCCCCTGTGATTTGAAGTCACCAGCCACCACTGACCAGGTGCATGGCAGGCATTTAATTTTACCTGCCACATATATTCGCCAAACCTAATTTTTCTGCATTAAAAGTATTTTCATATTATACAATCTGATCCAATACTTAAAACTTAAAACTAATTTTGAAATTCCCTAATTTAAAATGTTTAGCCAGAGTTCCTTTCATCTTTAACTGTTACAACATATTTATGTTCATATATGCATTTATATAGCTCTCTATTTGTTCAACCTGCATAAAACACAGGACATGACATACATTTGACTAAATAGACCACAAATTTAGATTTACAAGTAAAATACCCTTTAATTTTGATTTCTATACCATTGATAGTAATAATATTCGACTCAACATACAAAAAAAAAATCAAAATCTACAATTAAAACATTTGAACATACCTATCGTATTACTCTTTCTAATATCTTTGGGCTATTTAACTTAGCTTGAAAATAATTTGTTTCCCCTTTTTTGCATAAAAAATGGAATATCTCCAACAATTTCTTTCAACTCAGGGTTTCCATTAAAAATCTTCCAATTACATCTAATTATATTTTTAATGCCGCAAGCATCAACACTGTTGTTTATTGTCATAGCCGTCCTATAGTCTCTCTTGTTAGAACTTTTACTCACTTTTCACCCTGCTTTCTTTTATCGTATATTTCAGTGAAAGCTTCAGACAAGTTATCCAGATAACCTCTGTCTGAATGCCTATCACATAAACTCTGGCTTTCTCTAACAAAATCCTCATCTCTGATGGTAAGATTATTAATTCTCATCAATTGCCCCTTTACTACACTAGCAAATTAACTTTTCCTCCATACTGCTTCTTAATGTTAAGACTCTGCACATTTCCTCCTGCTACCATCTCAGCTGACAGAGTTCTGCTGAGATTCCAGGCACAGCGACCATTTGCTATTTTGCTTTGTTGGTTGCACCACTTGGGTCAGTACAAACTCACCTTAGTTTATGTTTTGTTAATGGAGCTGCTGATCTGTTAAACAGCACAAGAATACCTCTATATTCCAGGGGACTCTGTTCACTTACAGTTGACATGATTACATCTTTTCTGATCATTTCTCCCACTGTTTCTGGTTTTGTCCGGGTTTCTTGTTCTAAGATGTTGAGAGGTGTGGTAGACTTTAAAACATGAGTGTGGGCAGGGAGATGAGGCTGTGGCATACCTCTCAACAGTTCAGTTGTCCATGGAATGTCTAGCTATTGCCTCATGTTTGGTCCATTTTGTAAATTTTGGCTTTCAGGCAAGTTAGTAGTAAATTGTTAATGGCTAAACCGGTAGAGGAATGATAGTCATTTGAGTTTCGGACTTCATACTCATTGAAATGTTATGTTAGGCAACCTGTTAGTTGGTTAATTGACTAAGGTGTAGAAGCAAAATATGTCCCTATTTTTGGGGGCTGTTGTTCACATTCTTGTCTAAAGACACTGATAGTACAGGCTGTGGGTTAGTTCGCTTTGACTTTTGTCTTCTGGCGGATGGGCACCATCCTTCATCTGAATGGAAATATGGCTGCAAAGATGGGAGGGTCTCATGACTAATGGTCATTGTCAGCATGTGTGCTGTTGTGCACCATTTTAGTGGTGGTATGGGTGTTCTTGGTGGTTTGGTGCTTTTTGCAGTCGGCTGAGCTGTCACCTTCGTTTAGGATACTTTCATGGGCTGCAAGGCAGCCAGGAGTAAAGACTACATCTGTACATGTGTGTGCCATAATGGGCATACATCTCAGCTGTCCTGATTTTCATAGAACATCCAGATTTTTGAATCAGATTATGGCTGGTCTCTTATTAAAATAAATAAATAAATAAATATTGTGGTTTGCTGGACAATCACTTGTAAAGTTTTGTAAACTGAAGTCCAAAATAATGGCCGTCAGTTGAGTTCTTTAAAAAAAATCATGCTAATGCAAGACCTATTAACATGCTAAGCTTGTAAGAGCAATAGTGTCCCTTCTGCAACTTAGGTAGACTTTTTCCTAGTATGGAAAGGGCATTGAGGTAGGAGCAAAGAATGCAAAGCCATTCCCAGTGAAACAGTTGGATGACAGCATAGAACACTGGTTTCCAAAACCAACAGAAAGCAGTGGTTAAAGAAGGCTTTAAGGTCAACAGAGACCAGCCTTAATACCTGGAAGTTGACTGGAGAGAAAGCATAACAGTTCAAGGAATTACTTAGGGCTCTAGCACCCCAAGAAGAAGAGGAAATAGATGGACGTGAAGGAGAAGAATGGCAGCACCTCAAAACAGCATGTGTAAGGGCTACAGAACAGATATACAGCCATGCCGGGTATGGAACTAATGTACATAAGAAAAGCTCGTGGTTGGATGCAGAAGCCCAGCAAGTCATCAAAATAAAGATGGCGTGAAGGAAAAAGTGGGACTAGAAAAGACTGTTAGAATGGTCTCTTGTTAAAACCTGCGTTCCCTTCCTGACCACTAAATGCTTCCCACCCAGGAGAGTAAACATGGAGAAAGAAGCAAAGAAACCTAATGAGAAGTCAAGTTCGTCTCAGTGCCCTAACCACTGCAGAAATTCCATCGTTCATGACACAAACAGCAAGAGGCTGAGACAGCGACTAATGAGATGACTAATGAGTTTAAATACAAGCAGCAATACTTGAGAATTATCTTCAAAAAATCCATCAAAGACCACAAAAAACTTACCTTGACTGTAACATTACCAATGGTGTTCCCCAAATCCTTTCAGAACAGTGATAACAAGCTTTTCATCCTGATCGAAATGTTAACCGTTTACTTTGTGCAAGTGTCTCTAAGGACGTTCTCCTAAAATACTATACTGTGAGTCTACTTTGGCAAAACTGTACCAGCGTCATATGACCTTCTCCTATGATGCCACTATTCAGCAAGCCCTACACTACATGCCATCTGCATGTAAAGGCAGCATGCATCTTCATGACCAGAAGGCTCTTAAATAGTATTGACTGTAGTTCTGCTGGGTCATATGGCCTGCTAGCAAAATGTATAAAAGTATCTGCTTCCTCCCTTGCCATGCCTGTTATTCTTACTAATACAAGGAATAGAGATAGTCTGGTTCCTTCCTGCTGTAAAGAAACACGTATAATAATCCTCTGCAAAGATGGTGCATCAGTTGAAACAAATAACTTAAGATCTATTAATGTTCAAAATGCTGCAGTGAAAAATATTTGAGTAAATTCCAACTGGATTCAGTTTAAAAGCACAAAATGTTCTGATAAACTGATAACACGGCTTTTGGAGAAGCTAATCGGGAAATATGTCCTTATTAATACTAACTGATGACACATGAGGTGAATTTAATAAAGGGCATAGCCTCTTTCTGATTATAGCTAATGCTTTTTGTCATTGGAAGCCTATAAACATATTTTCCAGTCCTGGGCTGGATAGCAATACAGTTAAACATGTGTATTACTTAAATCTGTGATAGAAAACCAGTAAGTCAGATGGGAAGTAAAATGCTACATTAAATTTAGGAGCCCTTCATCCCGTACATAAATACATTGCATATCGTTCTAGGGTCCTTACTGTTATCCATTATAGAGATGATATTCTCTACAGAGATTTAACAATAATATAATGACACGAAAAGCTATAGGAGATCTTTTTTGTTTTTGAAAAAAAAAATGGCTTTGTATCTCTCACTTCATATTTAAAGTAAAAGCTACTTATTATATTGTAGTACCCACTGCAGAAAATCCCTCCTCCCACACATTAAATCAAAACAATTTATGACAGTATCATTCCTCATGCAAACTAAATCAAGCATTTTTGGCCCATTATAAATGAGGCACTTTGTCTAGATTTCAAAATTAGTAACAAAGTTAAAAAAGTACAGTTGACTTTTGAATAGCTTTATGGTGGTCAGTGGCTATAAACAGAAAAACAAAGTCAAATCAGAAGATGCAGGGGTGCAAAGGTACACTTATGAAGGAAAGTTGAGAGCAATATTCCTATATGGCAGCAGGCATTTAGCAAGTTGTGTGACAATGCAAAAAATAGAAAAATACACCAAACCGGTGTCTGCCAACCACCACAAATCACCAACCAACCAAAAACTGGAAATGGAAGTGAAGCAAAAGAACCTCTTCCAAAATTGGTTTTAAACGTTTTAATCCACAGTAAAACACAGTAAGCCACGCAAAAAAATACACAATGAACGCCTTCTCACTCAGCGTTTTCGTCACTACTGGACTTCATCAGATGCTCTAAAAATATTTACTCTTCTTGAAAAAAAAATCAAATTATGTGCAGCTCTTCCAGCACATAGACAGTAATAATGAGTGAGAAGGCGTTCATTGTGTATTTTTTTGCGTGGCTTACTGTGTTTTACTGTGGATTAAAACATTTAAAACCAATTTTGGAAGAGGTTCTTTTGCTTCACTTCCAGTTCCAATGCAAAAAATAGAGTTCTAACAGGAAATTGCAGAGCTGTAAGCTGCAAATATGTTTGAAGCTGTAGAAGCTGTAGAAGTATTTATTCAACAGCATTTCTTATATTTAACTGTTGCTACCTCTCAGTTGCTATCATCATGGGACAGCAGTTGGCATCAGTGAAAATGGTACAAGTAGAGCTTGACATACCAACAAATAACTAACCATTGGCGGATAGATCATTTTAGTATGGATGGAAATATGCTAACACTGTTGACATGTATTGCCCAAAACAAAAGTGAGAGGAATGCAGAGACCAGTGGATGCCAAGGTATGTGTAGCTCTGACAATACTAGCTAGCTACAGGGACATTTCAGAGGCAAACAGGGGCAACTTTGGGTACATAATGGCCTCCAACTGTTGAATTTGGAATATGTTTCTCGATACCATACTTGCACATGAGGGCAGGCATATCTGTTTCCACAGCAAACCAGGGAAATAGACACCACAATGTACATTATCAGTGATGTAGCTTACATTCCTGAAGTTCAGCGTACTATATATTGTACCAAAATAAAGGAGAACAACCCCATAACTTCGTCTTCTTCTTCTTTCAGCTTTTCCCGGTTAGGGGTTGCTACAGCAGATCACCTGTCCACTCATGATTGGCAGTAGAGTTTTATGGTGTCAAGTTGCCAGCCCAACACCCAACCTTCCACAGAAGGCACACACATGCACGCACTCACGCCTAGGGCCAATTTAGAGTATCCAATCCACCTACAGCATGTCTTTGGGATGTGGGAGGAAACCAGAACACCAGGAAGAAACCCACACAACCACAGGGAGGACATGCAAACTCCGCACTGAAGGCACCCCAGCTGAGGATCGAACCGGAGATCCTCTTGCTGTGAGGCGACAATGCTAACCACTGCACCACCCTGGCCGCCCTGAGAACAACCCCATAACTAATAACCATCAAACAAAAACAAAAACAAAAGACGGGGTAAGTGTCCATGGCCAATCAATATTCTTCTCATTATTAAAAATACCTGTAACTCAAGGTAAAAAAACCAAGCAATATATTGAAGAAATTGTTAAGCGCTTTCGTCCCAAATTTAAAATCAAATGGACTTCATCAGAACAAGCACTTCCTTCACAACACCACCCTTTTATAAATTGTGTCCTTGTCACATGATTAATAGCTTCCAATTACAACATTAATGCTAAGGCAAATCATTGTTAAAAATCACAATTAAAAAGATCCCTTATGATGTGACCTTATAAAAACAATTTGTACCATAACAAAAATATATATTAACGTCTACTTATATAATACCATCCCATTAACGTCTACTTATATAATACCATCCCATTAAAATAAACAAGTTGAACTGAAATCTGACCTCTAGAGTTTAGCAGCATGAAGCTTTAAAATGCTGCTTAAAGAAACCATGTCATTCATTCAAGGTTTTACACTAGCATTTACATGCAATTGCCAAATAACCTCCCTGTATTCGAGCATAAGCTCTGAAGGGCAGCTCCTTGGCTTATTATGGACCTTTTCCAGAATAAACCAATAAAAATTCTTATTTTCTGTACACTCTACCTTATGTTTACCTAGTGAGCTATTCATATTGGAACACTGTATATCTTAATATTGCTCATATATTCTATTTTTGAGCATATACTCTATTTTACTTATGTAATATGAATGGCATTGGTTATAATATGCTATATATACAACACCCATTGAATTACAGTTGGAGTGGTCATTAAATTTCAACTCCTTTCCCCATGTTTTTAATTTTAAACTTGGTCTTTCATCTAGGTACCTTCAGTGCTAACAAGCCCCACATTTTCTCATTCATGAATTATTTTTTCTCTCTCCTAAGATGGTATCAACTTTTTCTAACCTTTCCTTGACAATCAATTGCCTCTTAAAAGTAAAAAGTGTTATTTTCCTTTATTATGGTTCTTAGCTGCTACACAGAGAACATGCCGTGTCCCCACAAGAATTGTTATGGGCAGTGAATCCTGTGACTTGCAAGCAGAAGGGAGTGGAGAAAGTCCAGCCACCAATACTTTCACCAAAGTACCATTCCAACCTCAACTGTTGTTTGATCTAGTTGATTAAGTTGCTAATTCCTGTGGTCACAGAAATTAAGAAAAGAAGCTTTGTTAACTATTGTTTCAGGTAGGCTGACCCATTTGTAAGTTCAACTACTTATTTTAATTAGCATCAGGAAGCAACCAACAACCACACTCCCCCTGATTAGAGTGGTTCAGTCTGCCATAAACTACGCTTTGAGAGGACAAGCTAAGAAGAATTTGGAAGGGACGATAGAGAGGCATTCATATGGTTTATTCCATCAAGGAATTGGTGGAAGTTATGAGAATTTTGATTTTCACAATTTGTTAAACAACATGGATTTCAAAATCATGCAGGCTGAAGAGTTGAAAACAGTAAGTGGCTCTTTTGATGAACAGTTTAGATTGTCTGAAATTAAACTAGCTAAGTTTAAAACTCTGCAGCTAGACAATTTATACTTAAATCAATGTATCTTTAAAAGGTGTGTCCCCAAGGGCCTTAGAGTATAGAATATACCTAACAGTACAGAAGAAGGAAAAAATTATATCAACAATTAATTGGGATTTCTGATGACTGTGGGTGTCGTATCATGGATGCAGTGGTGTGGTTTAATGAAAAAGCTATAACTGTACTTCTGGAAGATATCCAGAGATTAGACACCTCACTGAAAAAGGACTTGTTTTTTTTCAGGATAGATCCACCAAAATGTTAATATTTTTGCTGAACTAGATAATAAACTTGGCAAAATTAAAACTAGGAAATATGACAAGTTGAAAAGAGATGTTGCCTAGTATGCAAAGGAAATGCCTCACCCTATGCCATGTGCTTCTCAGCACAATGTTAAGCAGGTTGACTTTGATATTTCAAATATACCAACAGACTTGGGGCATGAAGTACGTAATGATTTTTTTAGATACAGAACAGTTTCCACTATTGAGACGATCAGAGAGAATTATCCAAAGTGAACTCAGGGAACCTCCAAAGCGACAAGAGACTTGAAATGGCCACACACAGCAATGAAGAAACAGAAAAAATGGGAGGCGGCAGCACACCATGCCTGAATGCTTCTACAGATTTATGTCTTGATTTTTCTCCTATGTCTGTTAGCAATAGTAATTAATTCAGCTCTTTCAATGGATATGTTGAGATGTGCTTAGAAATGGGGAGAGATTCTAGCAATCTCCTGATCATCAATAAATATAAGGGTTTTAAAATATATAATTACAGTTACCTTGACATTGATTCATTTAGCAATTTTGTTTTATTTAGCAAAGGATTCACTTTTGTGCCTAGGGCAAGAACAGATATTGGAGAGGTGTTACTTGATCTTAAATTGTATGTTAGGAAAGTTAACCTTAATATTATGTTTCGTGATATGTCTTGGTCAACTATTCCAAATGGATGATTTTCTAGGGAAAGTATGTATAATCCTCCATTGCAGCCTACGGTATCATTATTTGAAACAATTTTGAGAAAAGGCTATTCGGAAGCTTTACCAGAAACATTTTGGAATGAGTCATAATTTATCCCAGCATGAGTTTAATCTTTTGAATGGATTAACTCACAACAGAGAAATTAAAACTGGAACCTGATAAAGGTGGTGGAATAATTTTAATGAATGCTGTAAATTACTCCGCTAAAATTTATTAGGCAGAGAGGAAAAGAATGTCAGAGTCTCAAGAAATGAAGTTAAATAGGGTCTATTACAAAACAGATATGCTGTTAAAAGATTTATTAGACTAAGAAGTGATTGATTATCAACTATACAGATATTTTAAGGAGGATTCCCTTTTAATTCCCATTATCTTTGGTATCCCTAGCATATATAAGGATACAGCATGTCCACCTTTGCATGCCATTGTTGCTGTAGCAGAGTCTAAAATTAATCCCTTAGCAGTTTTTGTTGATGAAAAACTCACAAACGTGTTCAAGAAATATACTTATATCTTAAATACTTCATGGGACTTTCTGGGGAATATAAGAGCCGAATTGTTTGTAGGAAACAGTATGTTTGACTCAGCTGATGTGGTAGACTTATTTTCTTGCATTCTACACAATATAGGATTGAGATGGTTTAGTGAAGCTTGAAACAGCTGTGGCTTCTTAAATAAGGAATGCTGTATTTTGGTCAATTTTATGAAGACTGTACTTGAAAATAATTATATATTTTTTGAAGGAGAGTATTTAAGACAGGCACAAGGCATGGCAATGGGTGCCAACTGTGCCCTGCTATATGCAAATGTTGTACTCTGGTACTGGGAACAAAATGTAGTCTTTCAGCCTAAATACATGAAATATATTATCACTTGCATGAGTTTCTTGGATGATACATTTATTCTTTGGAATAGGAGTATCATACAATTTCTCTTGAATTTATGGATTTTTTTTTAATTTCAGCACTGATCTCTTGAGACTCGCAGCTAAATATTTCCACAATGAGATCAATTTTTAGATATAACATTAATTAGAGATACATCTAATCAGAAATGTATCTCTAAACTACACAGGAAACTAACAAATTCCAATAACTTCCTACACTTTTCAAGTAATCACTCCCTTTGAAAAGAAAAGTCTCATCAAGGGACAGATGATTCATGCTTCGAGACTTAGTTGCGATGCTGATAAATTCTTCAGAGAGTTAGAACAAGTTTAAAACATGTTTATTGAGAGGGGTTACTCCCTGCATAGTTGGATGCTATTAAATATGAAGAGAATAATAGAAGAAAAAACAGTCCCTTGACAGGCAGGGTCCTTATTAATTACTCAAACTTTTTAAAGTTCGAATGTCATATAGTTGACACAGAGAATGTTAAAAAGTTTGAAGGTGAAAAGCAACAGCTCTGTATGGCACAGAATGGGAACATTTCTCTTTTCTGCACTTAAGTGCTATCTCAGAGTTGGTATATTTAAATAGGGGGTGTGGGGGGCAGGGGGGGCTTGCCACCCTGCCCAGAGTGTTGAGGTAAGTTTTTTTTTTTTATTTTTTATTATATATTCAATGTTTCAAACTTTGGTCGTATGTTGTCGAACATATGAGGTTCAAAGTTTTGTAACTTTGAATATATAATATAGACCCAACAGGCAAAGGGCCAATGGATAAACGGAATCAAAGTGAAGAAAAGTATCATGGTAGTGATATTTGTAATTATGAGAACACCATGTTATTTAAATATGGTATGGAAAGTAACCATATTAAGAACATTATAACAGATAATTAGAAATGTACAGGTTACTAGGAGGTTATTTAGTGTGATTTTGGGAAATGAACCACAATATTTATTTATTTATTTATTTGCAGTTGGTTTACCAGGAGAGTCCACCGGGCCTAGAAGAACCTGTTTTCAATGGAGTCCAGGGGAGAAAATCTCCAAGAACAAAACAATAATTACAAACAAAATTACAATCAAAGTTTTTGTTATAATAAGTAAAAAAGTACTAATAAAAACATTGCATTTAAACATACAATTTCTAAAGCAAAAATGACAATGTTTTGGTTATACTAATTATAGATAAAATATTTCATTTAACAGAGACAATTTCTGAGATAAAAAGTGTCAGCATTGTAAATCTAGAGTAGTTGTTTACACGTGGATTGGTTTCTACTAAAACCTTGTATGGAATGGGAGCAGATCGAGATGAAGAGATTAAGAGGGGTGGAAGCAGGAGCATTCCCACTGAGATATAAGGTGTGCGTGGAGTGAGTTTTTAAAGGAAGAGAGGTCTGTGGTGGTGCAGATAGATGGAAGTAGGGAGTTCAATTGATGTGTGAGGGGGAAGGATAGGAGATTTTTGCATGAGGGATGGGTAGGTTTATGCAGTTCTATTAGGTTTTGATTGTTAGATCTTAAGAGTCTTTCAGGGAGGTACATTTTGAAGGTTGAGGATAGAGCGGGACAGAGGGAGGGGGTGAAAATGAATTTGTTGGCATGAATGAGTTGAATATAGGAGAGATAGTTGGGCAGCTCTAACCAATTTAATTTATGAAGGGCTAGACAGTGATGGGTAGAAGACTTTTGGCTTGTGGCAAACTTCGCAATTTTGTAATAGCAAGAGGAGAGTTTTGTCTTATGTGAGGATTGTAGGTTTGGTAGAAGTGTAGCACCATAAAGAAGAGAAGAGATGAGATATGTGGTAGAGAAAATCAACTTAGTAAAAGGAGTAAGGTAGCAACTGTTGCGGTAAAGCATGCCAAGTTTATGGTGTTTTTTTTTTTTTATTTCTTTGCAAGTGAAAGTTGAATTTGAGCTGGTCATCAATGTGGACACCTAGTAATTTAGCCTCAGATACTAATTCGAGAGATGTATTGTTTTGGCTTTTGAGGGAGAATGAATTTTTGTCAATGATGGTTGTTTTTGTAGGGGTAAATAACATTAGTTTGGGTTTTGAGGCACTAACTGCTAGTCGATTGTCTAACATCTATTGTTCAGTGGTAGAGAAAGCTTCTTGTGTGAGCTTTATGAGTGTGGGGATGAAGGTGGCAGAACATATTATAGTTGAATCGTCTGTGTACTGGATAAGTTTTGCATTAGGGATTGAGCGATGGAAAACATTTATGAATATACTGAAGAGGAGAAGACCCAGTATGGAACCCTGGGGGACTCCAGTGGGAGTATCAAGGAAGGAGGAGGTAGCTTTTTTCCATTTGACTGCTTGCTGTCTATTTGAGAGTTAACTTTTTAACCAACTGAGGGTAGAAAGGGATAGGTTTAGATTAGAGAGTTTAGGTAGGAGAAGATTGTGAGATATTGTATCAAAGGCCTTAGAGAGGAAAAGTAGGAGGGTGGATATTGTGCAGCCAGAGTCACAAGCTTTGTTAACAATTTCTAAGAAGGAAAGAAGGGCAGTGGTAGTACTGTGGCCACATCTAAATTCATGCTGTATTGGAGTAAGTAAGTGATTGTCGGTAAGGTAGGGAATAAGTTGTAGATGGATACATTTTTCAAGGAGTTTAGAGATGGGGGATAGGATGGCGATAGGGCGGACGTTTGTAATATTATTATTGTTACCCCCTTTATGCAGGGGTATGATGAAGGCCTTTTTCCATAGTCGGGGCACATAACCTTCTTGGATAGAATGGTTGATTAGTATTCTGATGGGTAAGAAAAATCGAACCAAACCAGCTTCTGGGTTAGGAGCCTCTTCAGATTCAATGTAGTAATTCGTAGACAAACAGAATGAGGCTTGCCACAGCACAAAGTAAAATTAGAACACAATTTATTGCAGTAACCAAAGTAAGCGCTTTCACGTTTTACAACGCTTCATCAGACTTTTACAACTGCTAGCAACACCAACCACACTTAAATAGTAACATAATACACCCTCTATTCAATTAATCAATCAAATCATAAAAGCCACATTCTTTTATGATTTGATTGATTAATTGAATAGAGGGTGTATTATGTTACTATTTAAGTGTGGTTGGAGTTGCTAGCAGTTGTAAAAGTCTGATGAAGCGTTGTAAAACGTGAAAGCGCTTACTTTGGTTACTGCAATAAATTGTGTTCTAATTTTACTTTGTGCTGTGGCGAGCCTCATTCTGTTTGTCTACGAAATACTGATGGGTAAGGCAATGGCTTCAGCGGCTATAGTTAGAAAGTGTGAAGGTATGTTATCGGGGGCATTGAAGCATGGTTTTAGTTTTTGGAGAAGTTTTTTTATGGAAGATACGGGTATGGGTTTTATGGAGAAAGGAGGGGGTTGGGAGGTGAGGGCATTAGAGAGCAATGGAGAAAGTGAGGCCAAGGGAGGGGGTGTGGAGGTAGGGGGTGTAATGCTGGTAGAGAAGGAGGAGGTTAGTTTGGAAATTGAGTTGATAAAAAAGAGAGTTAAATTGGGTGGCCAGATCTATGTTTAGAGCATCAGGATCTGGACAAGGGTTTTCTTTTTTGCCAGGTTTAAGGAGAGTGGAGATACCATTCCAGAATTTTTGTGGAATTGTTTTATGGCTATTTTATAGTGAGACAAAATAAATTTTTCGAGATATTGTTTCCTGGGGGAATGTATAGTGAGGCTATGCATATGTGCTTGTCTCCATTTACTTGAAGTCTACTTACTTTTAAGAGGCAAGTGAACATTAAGGAAAGATAAGAAAATGTTGATACAAATTTAGGAGACAGGAAAAAGTAATCGAGGAATGAGAAAATGGGGTGCTTGATACCAGTGCTGGTACATACATGAAGGACCAAGTTTAAAATTAAAAACACTGGGAAATGAGATGAAATTGAATGACCATTGTGACTGTAATTCAATTGGTGTTGCATATATAGTATATCATGACCCATATCATTCATATTATGTAGGTAAAATAAAACGTATGCTCAAAAAGAGGATTTATGAGCATCATTATGACATACAATGTCACCTTCATGCTGCTAAACTCTAGTGGTCAAATTTCAATTCAACTTGTTTATTTTAGATATTTTCACAATAAAGGGATTTTATTATTATACAAGCAGAAGTTAATATTTATTGTTGCTATGGTACAAATTATTTTACAAGGTCACATCATAAGGGACCTTTGTAAGTGATTTTTAACAGTGATTTCCTTAGCATTAATGCCTTAATTGGAAGCTGTTAATTAAACATGTGACAAGAACACAATTTCTAAGAGGCTGGTGTTGTGAAGGAAGTGTCTGTTCTGAAGAAATCAATTTCATTTTAAATTTGGGGTGAAAGCGCTTAACAAATTCTTTAATAAAGTGCTTGCTTTTATACCTTGAGTTACAGATATTTTTAATAATGAGAAGAATATTACTTGGCCTTGAGCACTTACCCCATTTTTTCTTTTTGTTTGATATTATATACTGCACATATGTGATAACTAAGACCCCAGCTGGTGTTCGTTTACACTGGTGTGCTAGTAGGAAAGGCTATCATCCTTTAAAATGGATGCAGTGTGCAATGCACAAGGATTGTAGCCCATGTGCCTGCACAGCACCATAACACTGCCTATGAGTCACACATCTAGCATGAAAGTCATTTATATGACTAATATATATATATATATATATATATATATATATATATATATTAAAATAGTGTTTTTGCAGTTCTAAGTGTTGTATTTTTGAAAAAAAAAACAGCAAAAAAATATTATTTGTTTCCCACCTTTCTGTAACTAGAATAGTCTGGATTTCAGATTTGCTGATCTCAGGACTGTACTGAGGTTTCTGTGTTGCCCAGACCTTTCTGAGATAGGGGGAAGCTTCTCTGCTCATCAGTGGGAGTGATTAGCTCTGAGAAGCCTATCTGTCACTAAAGGAGTGGTTTCAGCTCAGAAATTGTATTTTTATTGGCCATTTTGAGCTATTTCTATCTTTTTCATCTTTCTGTTTAAAAAAAACGTGTTTGCGTGACACACAGCACAGTTTAGTTAAGGTAAAACCAGCATTACCGGTGCGTTAAAGTCTGGTCTTCAAATTTTCTCTTAGACCTTGTAAACCTTTACCTCTGAGCACTCAGATTAGACATTAAATCCAGCACTCATTCAGAATGTCTTGTAGCATTTATTGCAAGTTCACCCACTGCCACTAGCACTAACTTTCCATAAAGGAAACAAAAAGCTTCAGTACTTAATCTAAGCATAAATAACTCAGTACTTAAAAAGCTGATCCCTTTTCCAGACATATCCAAAGGTCAGTTTCCGATGTTTCTCCCATTAACCTGGGGAACCTGGGCATCCTGAGGCAATGCAGCAATTACCTCATATACACATACAACCCTCTCCTCCTACCTCCAAACACATCCACTTGTGAGAGATGCAAGTACATAGCCAAACTAGAGGCTTTGTTCTCTCAATCCAAGACTGGGTCAGCCAGTCACTCACACACATCACATCACAGACAACACATAGCCCCCCTGTTAGCACAACACCACTATCACACAGCAACACAAACCACACAACCACTTTTGTGGAGGGTCTCTTAAAAATCTGCCCAAACAACAGAGACCTCCATGGCACAAATGCAAGCAACCAACCCATCCAAGCATAAGCCACAAGACACATAGCCCTCACAACCAGTGTGCCACTCAAGCTAAGCCCATAAGGCAGAACAATGTACCAAACACATTAGTCATAGTTGACTCAATTGTAAGGCACACTGAAGTCTCACTCATTAGGCTGAATAAGGAAAAAGTCAAGGTCAGCTGCCTGTCGGGTGCCAGGATTCTCCACATAATGCATGAACTTGGGTTTCTCCACAGCAAATACAAATATGACTCTGTCATCATACATGTTGGAGTGAATGACCTAAGATGTACCTCCCTGGACTACATGAAAAGAGACATGGAGGAGCTCTATGATTTTGTAGCCCAGGAAGGTATGACCCTAGCCTTGAGTAGCATCCTACTGTCACCAAGAATGATACCACAGTACAAGCAGAAAATGATTGACTTCAACAATTGGCTAAGTTTCTGGTGTCATTCAAGGGGATCCAGTATCTATTTGCTTGGGATGACATGATAGACAGACCGCGATGCTCTGGCAGAGACGGTCTGCATCTGTCACCCCTGGGATTCCGGATACTGGCCAAGGCCCTTGCCACCCCTACAGTGCCTTTTTTTAGGCAATGCCATGAAGACAAATTTATCACCATAACATCTGCTAGTAAACGCATCCTAAGGGTTATGCTACTCAATGCTAGAAGTCTAAACCTCAAAATGCACTCGCTTGAGTCAGTCCTCAAATTGGAGAACATTGACATCTGTGCAGTAACAGAGACCTGGTTCAAGGCTCCTGAGAGCAACCCTGCACTACCAGGTTACAATGCGTATCACACCTTTCGGCCCAGAAATCTGAACCATAGCCCTAAAGGATGTGATGAGCAAACCCCCAAAGGCAGAGGCGTATCCATCTTCATAAAAGATACACACACCTCGAGACTTGCTGCCCAACCTAACACATCAGAAATATTTCAGGTACAGTTTTCATTGGACAAAACTACAGTCCACGTTGTAGCCTGCTACAGCTCCCCCACAATGTCCCAAGACTCCCACTCTACATTCCTGGACACTCTGGAAAACATCAAGGTCCAGCCTCATACCCTTATTCTGGGAGACTAACTATCCCTCCATTAGTTGGAACAACTACTCCTGCTCTAACTCTTTTGCCCAACGTTTCCTGGAATTCATCAACTCCAATGCCTTGGACCAACTCATCCTCACCCTCACTAGGGGAAACAGCATTCTTGACCTAGTCATTACAAATGTGGGGGACAACTGTTCTACTCCTTTGATAAACCCCTCACTGGTCAGATCCGACCACAAGTTAATCACCATTGATATCCAAATCCTGCCCCCACCCTCAAAAAAGGAAACCACAGAGAAAAACTTCTCCAAAACTAATTTTGAGCTTCTAAGGGCAGAAGTGGCAAGCTTCACGTCATCCATAAGAATGGGGAATGGTAGTATGGCTGCTGAATCATACACCAAGGCACTGTATGAGCACTTACACAATTGCATAGATAGGGCCATACCAAACAGAACTAAGACACTTTCCTCTAAAAAAAGGAAGCCAATCTGGTGGACCCCTGCCATTAACAAACTCATCAACAGAAGGAAAAAACTGCTGCAGAAAAGGATAAAGTCCGATGACTGGAAAAATTTCCCTTGAAAAACTCAGTAAAAAACACTGAGATCCCTTATCAAATCCACCAAAGCTAGTTATGAAAGCAAAATTGCTGCAGATACTAAGGACAACCACAAGGCATTCTTTAGTTATGTCAAGAATCTGCATAATAATACGCAGATCTGCTCTGAGCTACAGCACAATGGCACCACTTGTACTGAACCAACTGATACTGCCAATATCTTGGCAGACAGGTTTAGTGCGAACTTTGCTCCCTCCTCACCCCCCAAAGGGCCCATCCACATACCCGAGGAATACCAACTCCCTATTATCACGACTGCGCAAGTAGAAACAGCACTGACCAAAGCTAAGAATGCAGCATTCTTGGGACCAGATAATATACCGGGTTGTGTCCTACACGATTTACAATAAGAACTAGCATCACACCTGAGTGCCCTGTTCAACTACAGCTTCAGTTCTGGTTTTGTCCCTACTGAATGGTGCACTGCTACAGTCATCCCACTCCACAAAGGGAATGCGTGCGACTACTGACCCTGGGAACTACCACCCCATCAGCTTGACAAGCCTGATCTGTAAGGCTATGGAATGAATTATTATGGATCTTATAAATAAGGATATAGGGAACCTTCAAACCCTGGACCCCATGCAGTTTGGATTTGTGAAAGGCAGATCATGTCTGCTCAGTCTGAAAGACTTCTTTGAAGCTGTCACCAGAGCAGTGGATGAAGGCAAGGCTGTTCACACAGCCTATCTCGATCTAGCCAAAGCCTTTGATGCCATCCCACACTCTGGAATCATTGATAGGCCCACAAAGCTGGACATAGAACCTTAAATCACTAGATGGGTTGCCAACTGGCAGAATCCATATGGAGAAAGTACCTGAATCCAAATCTGACTACTGGACAGTTACAAATGGAGTCTCACAGGGATCAGTTCTGGGTCCTCTCCTGTTTGGTATGTACTTCTCTGAATTTTAAGCCAACACCAAGGGACTCTGGTTAACCAAATTCATGGACGACTGGAAACTGGGAGCTATTACTGATTCTCAAGCTGCTGTGGACATCCTACAAAAAGGCCTAATGGAAACCAAAGACTAGTGCAAAAACTATGGCCTTAGACTCAATGCCAAAAAATGCATCGTCATTCCCTTCGGGAAAAACACGGTGCCCACAACTACCACATTGAAGGGAACCCACTTAACTCTGAAGGAGCTATAAGGGATCGAGGGACACAGGTAGATAGCAATCTCTCCTTCAACAACCACGTCTCCACTGTAGTTAGGAAGTCCTTCTATGTGACACATCTCATCACAAAAGGTTTCTCATCCAGGAAAAAGAAGTCATTATCTCTCTCAACTTGGCCCTCATCAGACCCATTACAGAGTACAATGGCCCATTTGGTATGTACCTCACTAGACACCTCCAACAACTGGAAAGGCCACAGAAGTTCCTCACTAAGAGGATCTTAGGACTCAAACATTTGCCTTATGCAGATAAACTTAAAAAACTTAAACTTTACTCCATCTCATATCGCCTACTTAGAGGTGATCTCTGCTTGACATACAGAGCCATGTCTGTCTCAGTTTTGCTAGACATGGTTCATCTGAAAAAATCCCAATCCCTCTGTGCTACTCATTCCAAAGACCTCAACCTTATGACCACATTAAACAGAACCTGCTGGAGGGATAGGTTCCTAACCCAGAGACTTCCAGTACTCTGGATTAAACTCCCCATTCACGTCAAGCAGAGCACCTCACTGGCTCTCTTCAAGAGAAATCCTGATGAGTGGATTGGAAACAGGAAATTCACGCCGGGGAACACTTCAATCTCATTGCTAGATAGAGGCACAGGGAACTAATGTCTGGAAAGCCAGATGACTGGGAACACTACTGGGCTAGGCTTGCATTGGCTCCAGGGCCGTTAGTCTAGTATTTACCTATGAACCTATATCAGTGTTTCCTCAAAGGTAAAATCATGCAAGGAAATCTAATAGGAAAGTGCATTTACTGTGGTAAGTCAGACCTCTCCATTGTCCTAGTTTTGGAAGAATGTTCTTTTTTTCGGGCTTGATTTACCCCATCACGCAATTTTCATAATCTCCCTCTTCACTTGTGATTTTTGAAGCAGTCTAGTAGACAGAAAGTGATACTACCTGGCCAACATACTAGAGTCAACAATAATTTAAAGAAAGAGGACACACATCTTACATGTCCCTTTTTTTGAAACAAAATAAATGAAATTGTGTGGTACAGTTTTGTGATACAGTTCATTAAGGTTTACAGATTTTACACTGTATCTTTGATAAATATGATTATATTTTCTGTCAGTTTTGTCACTTTGTGTTTTATAAATAAGTTTTGAGTAATATCCTACATTCTTATTGGAAGGATGATGATTTATGTGCTATTTGAAATTCAAGTTTTATGCTAATTGTTTCCAGATTTTTAGCTGGATGTTCCTGTTTATTAAAGACCTTTGTTCCTATTTTCAATGTCTGAAGGTTGCGATATATATAGTAAGTTAAACTAAAATATATATGTGTGTGTGTATATATATATATATATATATATATATATATATATATATATATATATATATATATAAATAGATAGATAGATAAGCCCTGACTGATTATGCCCAAATTGGACTCACAGAGCATTGCTGAACAGTTGAATACCACCAGCCAATGGCAAATAAGAAACATAATTGATCATGCATGTCAATGGAATTATTTTTCTTGTGTACTCAGCTATATCTACACGTATGTATTTATGCATCTATCTTTGTAACGGTGGCATGCTGCCTCAATCATTTACTGTTGCTGCCACACAGAACTTATTTCTCCAGTTTGGTTCTTGGCTGGGCTACTTTCTGTACAGAGTCTGTGTGACTTCCTTGTGATTCTTTGGGTTTTCATAAGGTGCTCTGGTTTCTTCCAGCATCCCAAAGGTGCAACATAGGTGAACTTGTAATTCTCTAAAACTGTCTACAGGTGTGCCTTCTGAATGAGTGTGTTTGCACATCCTACAATGGGCAGAACACCCATTTCAATATCTTTTACCCACCGAGTGCTGAGATAGGATTTATTTTCCCCAGACCATGTAAAGAATTAAGTGGGTTACATACACATATACAGTGGATATAACAAGTTTACACACCCCTGTTAAAATGCCAGGTTTTTGTGATATAAAACAATGAAACCACAATAAATAATTTCAAAACTTTTCCCACCTTTAATGTGACCTATAACCTGTACAATTCAATTGAAAAGCAAACAAATCTGTTTGGGGAAAAAATATAAAAAATAAAAAAAGTACAGCTCTCTGGTTGCATAAGTGTGCACACATCCTTAAACTAATACTTTGCAGAAGCACCTTTTGATTTAATTACAGCATTCAGTCTTCTTGGGTAGGAGTCTATCAGCATGGCACATCTTGACTTGGCAATATTTGCCCACTCTTCCTTGCAAAAGCGCTCGAAATCTGTCAGATTCTGAGGGCATCTCTTGTGCACAGCCTTCTTCAGGTCACGTCACAGATTTTCTATTGGATTTAGGTCTGGGATCTGGCTGGGCCATTCCAAAACTTTAAGTTTCTTCTAGTGAAGCCATTCTTTTGTTGATTTGGATGTATGCTTGGGTTCATTGTCATGTTGAAAGGTGAAGTTCTTCTTCATCTTTATAGCAGAAACCTGAAGGATTTGGGTCAAAAGTGACTGGTATTTGTTACTGTTCATAATTCCCACCACCTTGACTAAACCCCCAGTTCCAGCTGAAGAAAAGCAACCCCAAAGCATGATACTGCCACCACCATGCTTCACCGTAGGGGTGGTGTTCTTTTGGTGATGCAAAGTGTTGTTTTTGCACCAAATGTACCTTTTGAAATTGTGGCCAAAATGTTCAACCTTGGTCTCCTCAGACTATAACACATTTTCCCACATGCTTTTGGGAGACTTGATGTATTGTTTTGTATATTTTAGCCGGGCCTGGATGTTTTTCTGTCTTGCAACCCTACCCCATAGTCCAGACCTATGGAGAATACGGGAGATTGTTGTCACATGTAGTACACAACCAGTACTTGTCAGAAATTCCTGCAGCTCCTTCAGTGTTGCTGTAGGTCTCTTGGCAGCTTCCCTGACCAGTTTTCATCTTGCCTTTTTATCAATTTTGAAGGGACATCCAGTTCTTTGCAACATCACTGCTGTCCCATATTTTCTCCACTTTTTGATGACTGTCTTCACTGTGTTCCATGGTATATCCAATGCTGTGGACATTTATTTTTGTACCCTTCTCCTGACTGATACCTTTCAACAATGAGATCCCTTTGATGCTTTGTAAGCTCTCTGCGAACCATGGCTTTTGCTGTAGCAGGTAACTGAGTAAATGTCAGGAAAATCCTACTAGGACATCTGAACTTTATTTTAGGTTAGTCAAAGTTTCTTTAATTGATGGAGGGTGTGTACCCCAGAAGACTGAATGCTGTAATTAAATCAAAAGGTGCTTCAACAAAGTATCAGTTTAAGGATGTGCACAGCATATTGTACATTTTTTTTTAATATATTTTTCCCCTAAAAGATTTGTTTGTTTTTGAAATGAATTCTACAGGTTATAGGTCACATTAAAGGTGGAAAAAGTTTTGAAATGATTTATTGTGGTCTCATTTTTTTATATCATAAAAACCTGACATTTTAACAGGGGTGTGTAAACTTTTTATATCCACTGTATATATATCTATAGGTGCACTGAAAATGATCTGCGTAATACTGTCAACATTCAAAACACCGACCACAAAAAACTTAAAATATAAAATATTGATTTAAACTAAGCATGTTCCAAGATGTCATGCAAGTCCAAGAGCGAGCAATGTTTTTCCAGAGGGGCAAGCTCTGCTGCAACCCCAACTCCCCTACTATATATATATCTGTTGCACAATATTAGGGAAGGGCACATTCCCTTCTCTGCTAAAACAGCAATCTTGCTGATATTTTTTATATTTTGCCTATTTTTCATCAGCATTTTGAATGTCAGATTGCTTTCTATGTATCTATATAAATATAAATGTGTGTATAGACATGTGTGTCCACTCATGAAATAGAAGTACTGTCTTGATTTATCTTGATATCTAATACTTATTTAGAAATTAAAACTCAATAAGTATGCAATAAATCCTTGACTGTTGCTTTCTCCCTCCCTTTCTTTCCTGTTTTTCTGACACTCCTGGTCAACAAATATAAATAAATAAATAAATAAAATAAATACATAATTCCAAAGACATGCATCTGGAGCATTTCTCCCCGGGCCTCCGCTGAAAACAGGCTCTGTGGAACCTAGTCGGACTTTCCCGGTCAACAAATGATAAATACAATAAATAAAATAAAATAAATAATAAATAAATTGACTGTTGCTTTCTCGTTTTCAGAGGTGCATACAGCATCACTCCAACACTGTTGTGAAGTTCACTGGAGATATATACATATATATATATATATATATATATATATATATATATATACACACACACATAGATTTACATATATATATATGTGTGTGTGTGTTGTGTGTGTATACACACACACACATACATATATATATATATATATATATATATATATATATATATATATAGGTTCATAGGTAGGTACTAGGCTATCTGCCCGATGGCATTTTTAAGCCTAGCCAGAGTGTGTCGACTTTTGCCACCCCATTGATTAATTAACTGAGCCTCTGTCAAGCAGTGCCAATGAAGTGATCCCAGGGCTGTATTTTCTGTTACCCATCCACTCATCAAGGCTTCTCTTGAAGAGTGTTAGTGAGGGGCTTTGCCTAATGTAGTTAGGAATTTTGTTCCAAAGCATGGGGAGTCTCTGTGACAGGAACCTATCCCTCCAGCATGTTCTATTTATTGTTGTGGCGAGGTTTGGCTCACTAGAGTGCGTGGCTCGCAGTGACTTGGATTTCTTTAGGTGGAGCATGTCCATCAATTCTGAGTTGGACATGGCTTTGTAAGTCAGGCAGAGATCACCTCTAAGTAAGCGATATACCACTGAGTACAGCCGGAGTTTTTTCAGTCGGGCTGCATAGGACATATGTTTGAGCACAGTAATCCTCTTGGTGAGGTGCTTTTGTGGTCTTTTTAGCTGTTGGAAGTATCTTGTGAGGTACATGCCAAATGGGGCATTGTACTCTATGATGGGTCTGATGAGTGACGGGTAGAGGGGCACTATAACCTCTTTATTTCTAGATGCGAGCCCCTTAAAAATTAGATGGGCCACATAGAAGGATTTACTAACTACTTTGGCAATATAATTTTCAAAGGAGAGATTACTATCTACCTGGGTCCCCAGATCTCTTATTACCTCTTCTGTATTAAGGGGGCTGCCACCTATGTGGTAATTCGTGGGTGTTTTGTTTTTCCCAAACGGGATGACTATACATTTTTTGGCATTTAGCTTGAGACCATGACTTTGACACCAGGTGTCTATCTCAGTAAGTCCTTTTTGAAGGATGTCCGTGTCAGCTGGGGAGTCAATTATGGTTCCCAGTTTGCAGTCATCAGTGAACTTGGTTAGCCATAGTCCTCCTTTGTTTGCCTGTACTTCTGAGAAATATATGCCGAACAGTAGGGGTCCCAGAACTGAGCCTTGTGGGGCACCACTTGTGACTGGTTTAGAGTTGGACCTGAAGCCCGCTATTCTTACCATGTGAGTTCTGTCTGTAAGCCAGTTGGCAACCCATCTTGTGATGTAGGGGTTTATGTTCAGGCTGGTGAGTTTTTCTATAACACTTGAGTGAGAAATGGTGTTGAATGCCTTGGCGAGATCAAGGTAGGCTGTGTGAACCACCTTTCCCTCATCTATGGCCTTGGTGACTGTTTCGAAGAAGTCGACTAGGTTTAGTAGGCATGATCTGCCCTTAACAAAGCCGAACTGGGTCGGGTCAAGTGTTTGGAGGTTCCCAATGTCTTTGTTAATGAGTTGCATGATGATGCGCTCCACAGCCTTGCAGCCCAGGCTAGTCAGGCTTATGGGGCGATAGTTACCAGGGTCAGTTGTGGCCCCTCCTTTGTGGAGCGGAATAACCATTGTTGTGCGCCATTCTATGGGCACGTAGCCTGTGGAGAGACTGAGGTTGAACAGTGTGTTTAGGTGGGGGGTTAGTTCATTCTATAGTTCATGCAAACGTAGCCTGGGACACCATGTGGCCCCCTTGATGCTGTGTTTTTGGCTTTTGAAAGGGCTGTTTTCACCTGTGCTTCTGTGATTTCCGGGACACCACACTTTTCTGGTATTATTGTGGGCCCTTCTGAAGGTGAGAGGGAGGTGAAGTTTGCACTGAATCTATCTGCTAGGATGTTGGCAATATCAGTAGGTTCAGTATATTTTGTGCTATTTTGCACTAGCTCAGAGCATATCTGCGAGTTGCCACTTAGATTCTTGACATAGCTAAAGAAGGCTTTGTGGTTATCTTATGAATCCTTGGCTATTTTTCTTTCGAAGTTAGCCTTGGATGATTTTATGAGGGACCTTAGTTTCTTACTGATACTGATCAGGGATGTCTTTCCTTCTTGGGATTTGCTTTTTTTCTGAACTAGTTTCCTTCTTCTGTTGTATAACCTGTTTATGGCAGGGGTCCACCAGACTGGTTTCCTTCTCTTAGGGGAGTGAGTCTTAGTCTTGCTAGGGATGGCACAATCCATGCATCCTTGTAGGTGCTCATAGAGTGCAATTGTAAAGGAGTCTGCATCTTGGGCAGTGTTATCCTTTAGCGTGGGGGCTGTGAAACTTACCACCTCTGCCTTAAGTAAGGTGAATACATATGGTTTCACTTGAAAACATCGAACTTTTAAAAGGTCGAATGTTATATGGTCGAGTCCATTTGATCGACCTTTCATAAGATCGATGTTCTCAAGTGGAAGAAAAAGGTGAGTAAATACACAAAAAAGTAGTGTTTCTGCCCTGCAGACTGTGACTGTGAATGTGCCATCTCTGTGATGGCACTGCAGACAGGGTACGGGAAATCTCCCTTTAGCGCTTCTGCATATAGCGCTAAATGGGAGATTTCCCTTTACCCCACTGTAGTGCGATCTCAGAGTTGGAATATTAAAGTAGGGGGGTGTGGGGGGCTTGCCCCCCTGCATACACTTCTTTTAAAATTTTTTTTTTGGTTGCACTTGAAATGTTCGATAATTCGAAATATCGATCATATGGTCTCGACCATATGAACTTCGATATTTCGATGTTTTCAAGTGGAACCATATTTTATATATATATATATATATATATATATATATATATTTACACACACACACACACACACACATATTTATGTATATATGTAAGTGTGTGTGTGTGTGTGTGTGTGTGTGTATGTGTCAGATAATTTTGCTGTAGCATCAACACAGGCAAGATCCTAATGTTGTAAATGCAAGGAAATTTGCAGAATTTTTTGTCTATGCACTTGATAGTTCTACAGAATGCTCACTGCAATTTTCTTGTTGGGAGCCATGAAAAAATGTGACAGTTAAAAATGATGCATGTCAGGCATTAGGATTATTGGATGTATAATCCATCTGATTTTACAAAGAAAATGTCCTAGGCTAAGAGAAGCATAAATCAACTAATATTTCAAAATGCAAGAATAATTATAGAAAATTATGAAACCAATATGAAAATGAAATATAAAAGTCAAATGCTGACTTTTATAAAGACTAGCAAGGAAACATCTGTGTGGATTTAAACCTGTAGACAAATGATCAATGTAATTATGAGACGAGCATCAATCACGGAGAGTAAAAAAAAGAAACATAATAAAGAGCACAGAGACTTGCCTTCAGAGATAAACAAATGAATTCTACATATAACAATTAACCCATTATGGACAAACACCCAAGGAGCCGAAAAAAGAAAAAAATCTTAGTAAATGGAATGTTTTAAACAGTCCTGATTTGTATTTTATTTATTGTTATTCTGGAAGATCAGCTACAAATGTTAAGAAGGGCTACTCAACAACAGATTAGATCCTCTGAATACAAGTGTTATTAATCACTTAAAGCGACAGTGACTCACTAAGCCACTTCAGCATAAAATAAAAATGGTTCAGCTGCTCAACAGGTAGCACACGTGCCTCTGGTGCAGGTGGATGTGGGTTCTATTGACATACCACTAACACTAATCCTCTTGACCATATGAGATTTAAGCATGTAATTGCAGTACATGTAATGCTACAATATGTGCACCATTGACATATATTTGGAAATAAACAATCACGAACGACGAAAGCAGCTACATCAGACCACATTTGCAGATTTACTTCTTTACGGCTGGGTGGACTACAGTAGTGGGACCAACTGTCTAGGAACTCTTTCTAGGTGGGGTTCCCAAACAAAGTTGCCAGTCTCGCCAACACTGATGCTGCTGCTGAGCAGGTTATTGAAGCGCAATCATAACCTCTAATTTCCACGACTGCACATCAGTAACGATAAGCAAAGATACAGCAAAGTACAATGTTCCCACTAGTCCCATAGAATAAACAACATAATATTTACTTGCACTTTCCTGATGCCTGAAGTCCATCTGGTTGACCTACTGTTACTTGGATGAACTCGCACAGCATAAACGTTCTTTCTTCGCTTCTGTTTACTAGGTATACTACAGGGAACATTTCTAATAGGTGTGGAATGAGTAAGAATGATTGCAATAAGTGCCCAACTCTGCATCACAGAGTAAGTAAATGGACGTAGAAGGAATCAAACACTGCACTTTTGACTAAATAATAATTTTTTTAAGTTGTTGGGCTGGATACTTTATAAAACTAGAAATGCTCCACATTTTTTGTTTTTTTTTTGCATTGATAAAGATACTTCTCCCAAGACATTAAACTAGGCTAAAAAAATAAATAACTCACAGTATTGGAGTCCTTTGCGTGAAAATGTGGATGAAAGTACAGAACAATGTGAGCTCATGTGTGTGGGTGGATTGGGGGGTATAGGATTTAATCAAGGTTTCAGAACCTCAAAATTCATGTGGTTGAGACCCTTTCACTGACTTTCTGAAAACTCAAAATAAAAAATAAAATCTACATTTCTACAGGGGAGCAAGCCCTCCATGCACCACCACACCCCCTGCAAATTATATATACCAACTCCAAGATTGCACTTCAGTGGGGAAAAGGGTAAATTCTGCTTTGAAGCAGCTATATGTAGATCACAGTACATTGAGGCTTGGGGAATTTACCCTTTTCCCCTGTGGTGTTATCTAGGAGTTATATCAAATTTCCAAAAACTCTGTCATATAGTCTCAACCATATATTGCCCATTTCCTTTCTTGGATAAAGGGAGGCTTCTTTGTTCACCAGTGGCAGTGGGGAGCTTAGAGCAGCCTATCTATCCATGGAGGAGTGTTTCCAGCACAAGAATCTGGTAGTCTATTGGCCGTTTTGGGCCAATTTCTAGCTCCTTCATGTCCCCCTGTATAAAACCCACTTTGGCACGGTTTTTGCGCTTGTTACTACTCAGCCAAACTCCTCGTGGTCCTGCAGAGTGGTGCTAGCAGCAGAGATGCTAAAAGAGCGACTGCTAACCTGATAAAAGTGTTTTTTTTCCTGCTACTACCTGGGCGACTGTCCAATCTAGCTAAACTGCAAGTATTTCTGCTTCTTGAACTGTTTTAAACTGTTTAAAGTTGTTTTTGCACCTGCACTTTTAAAGTTTGTCCTGTTTGTTGCATTTACCTGTTGAGGTTACACACTCAAGTGTGCTAGCCTGTGTTACATATTTATTGCATTTTCCTGCTCTTTGTTGCAAAAAAGAAAAAAAAACAAAAAAATCATCCTTGTTTCCCGTCTTTCCTGACCTAGAGTAGTCCAAATACAGGCTTTGCTGTATTCTGGACTTTTGGAAAGTTTCTGTGTTGCCCATTTCCTTTCTTGGATAGAGGGAGGCTTCTTTGTTCACCAGTGGCAGTGGGGAGCTTAGAGCAGCCTATCTATCCCTGGAGGAGTGTTCCCAGCACAAGAATCTGGTAGTCTACTGGCCATTTTGGGACAATTTCTAGCTCTTTCAAGTCCCCCTGTATAAAACCCACTTTGGCGCAACTTTTTTTGCGCATAGCGCAGCATCGGGCAGCTCCGCTTAATTGGGTTTAAACCATTCTCGGCTCCACAAAGTCTGCTCTTCACTTTTTCCCTTAGAACCAATCTAATTCTCATAATAAACACCCTATTCCTACTCTAAAGCCTGGCACTTGCTCACTAAAGCAATTATATAAGTCAGCACTAAAAAATTAAAAGCACTACACCCTCACAAACTCCCCGTGAGTACCTTGTTCCCCATTGGCCCTTTTTTTCAATTATAAAGGAATTCCCAATACTATTCTAGCATGTCCAAAGGTCAGTTGTCAATCTCCTCTCCGGTCCAGCTGGTGAATCTGGGAATCTTGAGGCAATGTTACAACTGCCTCATGTACACAGACAACCCTCTCCTCCTCCCAACAAATTCCAGCACATGTGAGAGATGCAACCATATAGCCAAACTGGAGGCTAAGCTCTCTCATCTCAGTACTGGCATAACCAGTCAGGAGGAGAAGGAAACCACACTCACTACAATTCCAGTCTCACATAGACCTACCACGACAGCAAACCAAACATATAAACACACCAAAACATACTCGGAGGCTCTGGGCTTTCGGATATTGGCAAAGGCTCTTGCCACCCCCATAGTGCCTTTTTTAGGCAAGACTCAAAAGACAAACCCACCTCCATAGGTATCACAAGGGATAAGAAACTAAGAGTAATGCTACTCAACGCCAGAAGTCTAAACCTCAAGATGCACGCACTCGAAACTCTCCTTAGCATGGAGAACATTGATATCTGTGCAGTAAGAGAAACCTGGTTAAAGACTCCCGAGAGCATCCCAACACTACCATGTTATACCTCATACCATGCTTTTCGGCCCCAAAACTTGGACTGAACCACAAAAGGAGGGGGAGTATCAATATTCGTCTAAGATACCCACACCTCCAGGTTGGTGGCACAGCACGAAGCATCAGAGACTATCCATGTGCAGCTAATAGTGGGTAAAACTGCCTTCCAGTTTATATCCTGCTACAGACCACCCTCCCAAACCCAGGAACCCCACTCGGCCTTCCTGAGAACAGTGGAAAATATGAAGGTCTCTCCAAACACCATTATATTAGGTGACTTCAACTACCCAAACATAGACTGGGAGCATTACTCTAGCTCCAACATCCTAGCCCAAAGGTTCCTAGAATTTATAAACTCAAATGCTATGAAACAACTTGTTTTCACTCCCACAAGAGGGGAAAACATACTGGACCTGATCATCACCAACATGTGGGCTCTATGCTCCAGACCAGAAGTGTATCCCTCATTGGTAAGATCAGACCATAAACTAATCTCACTGGATATTCACATCCCGACCCCACCCCCTGCCCAGAAAACCACAGTGAAAAACTTCTCTAAAGCAAATTTCACACTTCTCAAAACCGAGGTGGAATCCTTCAAAGCCCTTGAGCCTGTGGAAAATACAGCCCAGACCGCAGAATCCTTTATAAATGCATTCTATGAACACCTTCAGGAATGCATGGATCATGCAATCCCAAATAAAACCAAGACCCAATCCTCCAAAGGCAGACGTCCTGTCTGGTGGACCCCAGCCATAAACAAACTATACAATAGAAGGAGGAAGCTACTACATGATAGAGCAAAATCCAAAAAAGGGAAGGCATCTCTGATCAGTATTAGCAAAAAACTACAGGCACTCATAAAATTGTCTAAGGTCAGCTTTGAGAGAAAAATTGCACAGGACACTAAGGATAATCACAAGGCTTTCTTTAGTTATGTTAGGAACCTGAGTGGGAATTCCCAGATATGCTCAGAATTAGTCCAAAATGACAAAAAATACATCGAACCCACAGACATTGCCAACATCCTAGCTGACAGGTTCAGCGCAAACTTCTCCCCCCCCTCCCCACCAAAAGGGCAAATATCTATCCCAGCAGAGTGCTGCCCCCCTGACATCTCAGATGCTCAGGTAAGAGCCGCCCTCTCCAAAGCAAAAAACACAGCATCAATTGGACCAGACAGTGTCCTGGGCTGCATCCTACATGAACTCCAAGAAGAGCTAAACCCAAACATAAAACTACTGTTCAATCTCAGCCCTACTACAGGATATGTACCCAAAGAGTGGAGTACAGCAACAGTGGTCCCTCTCCACAAAGGTGGTGCCTCAACGGATCCTGGAAACTATCGCCCCATAAGCCTGACTAGCTTGGTCTGCAAAGCTATGGAAAGGATCATCATGGACCTCATAAATAAAGATATTGGGGACCTACAGACACTGGATCCTACCCAGTTCGGCTTTGTTAAGGGCAGATCCTGCCTCTTAAACCTGGTCGATTTCTTTGAAACAGTCACCAAGGCCATTGACGAGGGGAAGGTGGTCCACACAGCCTACCTGGACCTCAGAAAAGCCTTTGATACAATACCCCACTCGGGCATTATAGATAAGCTCACCAGCTTAAATATAAACCCCTATGTCACTAGATAGGTTGCAAACTGGCTCAAGGACAGAACCCACATGGTTAGAATTGCTGGAGCGATGTCAGACTCCAAACCAGTTACAAGTGGCATCCCACAAGGCTCAGTTCTGGGATCGCTCTTGTTTGGTATATATTTCTCGGATTTACAGGCCAACACAGAAGGACTGCGGCTGACCAAGTTCGCAGATGACTGCAAACTAGGTGCCATAATCGGCTCTCCAGCCGACACAAGCATCCTACAAAAGGGCCTCATAGAAACAGACAACTGGTGCCAGAGCCATGGCCTCAAGCTAAATGCCAAAAAGTGTATAGTCATCCCCTTTGGCAAAAACAAAGTGCCCACAAATAACCACGTAGGTGGTAATCCATGAAGTACGGAAAAAGTAATTAGGGACCTGGGGACCCAAGTTGATGGCAATCTCTCATTTGAAAACCACGTGGCCAAAGTGGTTAGAAAAACATTTTATATAGCCCACCTAATCATGAAGGGATTCACATCTAGATCAGGGGAGGTCATCGTGCCTCTTTACTCATCCCTCATCAGGCCCATAATTGAGTACAATGCCCCTTTTGGGATGTACCTTACCAGACACCTGCAGCAACTGGAAATACCCCAAAAGTACCTCACCAAGAGGATCAAAGGGCTCAAACAGATGCCATATGCTGCCCGGTTAAAGAAACTCCAGCTCTACTCAGTGGCATACCGCCTTCTCAGAGGCGATCTGTGCCTGACGTATAAAGCCATGTCCAACCCGGAATTAATGGACATGCTGCACCTCAGAAAATCCAAATCCCATCGAGCCACGCACTCGAGAGACTTGAACCTCAGCACTGAAATAAATAGGACATGCTGGAGGGACAGATTCATAACCCAGAGGCTCCCTTCACTCTGGAATAAAATCCCAGTCCAGGTTAGGCAGAGTCCCTCATTGACTCTCTTCAAGAGGAATCTTGATGAGTGGATGGGAGATTGTAGGTTTACCCCGGGTATCACTTCTGTGTCACTGTTAGACAGAGGCACAGTATACTAACCTCAAAAAAGGGCATAGCAAAATTCATTTAAAATGGGTGGCGATAGCCAAACACACTCTGGCTAGGCTTATAAATGCCCTAGGGCAGATAGCCTAGTATGAACCTATGAACCTATGAATTTCAAGTTTCCAAAAACTAGATGAAATCATATAAACCTGTGTGTGTTATATTTGTGCCCTGGGCATATTCATAACTATACCTCTAAACTGAACCCAGTTTTGCAGAACACCTGTAACTTTGCCACATATTTTTACCCTGCCTCTTTTTAAATTCTTCATTTAGTGGTTAATTGCTGCTGCCACACACAGTACTGTTACCTTTCTAGATAAATTTCCTCTCCAGTGTTAATGTTCTTTTTCCTGTTGTTAAAAGTGAAGTGTTTGATTCCTTCTATGTCCATTTGCTTACTGTGTGATGCAGAGTTAGGCACTTGTTGCAGTCATTCTTACTCATTCCACTCTTATGAGAAATGTTCCCTAATGGCTGTAATAAAACACCATCATACTTGGCGACTTTAATGTCCCTGATGCAAAATAAGTTAATAAAACTGTATTACATTTTAACCTGAAAGAAGTGAGTACATTAGCAGGCAGACCCAATTTTTACAACCATCCGGACACAGTTTTCACTCCAGTAAACATTCCATGCTTTTTATTTATTTATTTTTTTTCATATTTGCCTACTGGGAAAATCTGTCTGGGTGTATATTTCATGTTTAGTAGAGGCTCTAGAACAATTTAAAACAGAAAACTGGTGATTCAAAGATGGCTACCCTTCTGTAAGCACTGTTAATCTACAGCTCTCCAAATACTCAGAGGAAAACTTAACCCAGAGGTTATATTATGACTTATTTATGAATAATTCCTTGAAATAACAACTCCAATTATTGTTTAGAATCACAGAAGGGGTGAACAAACCGGAAAACCAACAAATCTAGCAGGATTACATCAGAATACCTGAAATTGAAGTGAGTCTCTAACAAAGAAGCCGTGTGCTCAGGAAAATCTGCTCATCTACACTTATAAATAGATCAAGTGTCCCTATTTGTACAAAATGTCAAAAGAAGATAAAAACATGGACACAACAACAACAAAAACTAAACTTTCAGAGCTTCTATCTCCTGAGAAGGATTTAATTTCGAAAAGACAGAAAATCATGAAACAACAAGAATCTCTAAAACCAGGGAATAAAAATAAACCAGATCAACTGGCAAACATGGACGATATTAAAGCAGCATTACTACCTATACAAGAAGCTATAAAAGAATTATCTAATCAATTCCAATCCTTTGGAACTTCCTTTAGCCAAATCCTGGAAAGAATGGATAAATCTGAAGCTAAAATCACTAAGAACGAAGACAAAATAGCCCTGCTGACCAAAAAAGCTGATTCACACGAAGCTGATATTCAAGCTATGCAAGCTAAAATTATTGATCTGGAGTTGAGATCCAGAAGAAATAACATAATCATCAGAGGAATGCCAGAAAATATTCAATATAATGAACTAATCCCATCTATCATACAAATATTTACAACATTATTCAATGACCCCAAAGCTGCCCATCAAATTACAATAGAGAGAGCCCACAGAGCCCTGAGGGAATCTCAAGCTTCAAATACCCCAAGTCCTGTATATACCAAAATTCACAACTTCCAAGATGTTAATAAAATACTAGTAACTGCAAAGAAACAGGGGGGCTCATTTATGTGGAACAATATCAGAATTTCCCTGGCCCAAGACTTGCCTCTTCAAATTAGGCAAGCCAGACAACTTTTAGCTCCCTATTGCAAGTTCCTGATTGAAAAGCAGCTAAAATTCCAGATGAAGTATCCAAACTCACTAATGTTCTCGGTTGATGGGATTAAATATTCAGTCACAAACAAAAATGAAGCAAAATCTACCTTTATGAAAGTCTTTAAAAGCATACCTCCTTCAGAGAAATAGTGCCAAGTTCCAATACGGTCTGCGAGACCTCTGGGGTCCGTTCCAGCTTCTACTGCCAGCCGAGGTCATCCTTTCTGTAAATTTGTTGTTTTTCATGATCTAGGCTGTATTTTAGGGTGGGTAAGACCTTTTTTTATTATCTCCAAGCTCTGAGACCGACATCCGGAAGTCTACAGTCTCCACATCATCTAACTTTCCCACAAGAGGAACTAGAGTGGTTCCGATGCCTCGGAAGTCCTGTTTGTGAGGTGGCACATCTGGAAGTCCTTTTGTTATATGGGTCCCCATCGCGAAACTAAGCAATCGGCTTAGCTGGTCAGAAATCCGAAGGGGAACTTATAGTGTCCGTTTCAAAAAAAAAAAAAAAGAAAGTCAAATGAAGTAACTGTACTGTCACAAATGCACCAAGCACATGCTATGTAATGTAAATAAGCATTAGCATTGTCCCACAAATATTTAGTAAGGTGTTTAAACTGATAATATAGTTAAGCATATATAGTCATAATTCAGTTTTGGTGAGTCTGTATTAGGTTGTTAATCTAACGGATAGGAAACTAATCTATAGTAAGGCAACAAGTTACACCTACACAATATAACTTGAATATATTTTCACTTCAGTTAATTATGTTTAATTTTACTTATATATATCACAATTTACCATACAACTCCACATTTTCTATATCAGATATGATACGATTTCAAGCTTAAACTTAACAAAACGGTTTATCTAACTACAAGTTCATTTATACTAGTAATATGAACACTAAATAATGATAACAATACAGTCATAAGCTGATACCGAAATCCATAAATAATTCCAGATGATTAATGGGTTTAATTATAACGTAACACGTCGAATGCAACAAGTTTACTTACAACCTCAAGAGAACTTATACTAATAAAAACTGTGTGTTGTTTTTGCTCTTATTAGTAATAACTGAGCTAACATAAATAGTTAATAATCCTGGTTAGCTACACTTGAGATGATGAAGGTCATTAAGAATATATTATTCATGCTCACAACTGTGGTAGTACATGACTCTAAAAGGCTGAAGTAGAACTTTTATCTCATTTGTTTTTGTTAATTCCGCACCAGGTTTAAAATAATGTTTTGGCAAACTTGAAAATCTTCTTTACCATATAAACAATATTTTGCTAACCAATATAATTTAATCATTTTGGAATTGGTATGTATTGGACTATCTAATTACATGGTTTTATATGTATTTACTTAGTGAAAGTTGATCTGAGAAATATTCACATTGTTTTTCTCCAGGAATCAGTAACATACTACCAAACTTAATGTATGTTGAATACAATATTTATAATTCTAAGATATCACCTCAAACTCATCTAAAGCAGTGGTAACCAAGCTCTTTAAAGCACTAGGTGAAAGGGGTAAAGTTGGGTGAGGTTAGGAACCGGGAATTCATACGTAGTGTGACAAGATTTAAACCTAGAGGAAAGGGTAGGACCACACATAAATGAAGGCTACTTAAACCGGATCTATATTTTATCTATTTAGTTATTTTATTAATTTGAGAATACAGGTTAAGTAATATCTCAAAATACTACTTCCGATAAGTTATGTAATTTGATGTTTCTTATGTTGAGCTATAATTGAGACAGATGATAATATCATTACACTCTTTGATATCATATAAACAAATACATTAAGTAGTAGGTGTTAAGCAGTGTTTGCTAGGGAATGAGAGGGATAGGCTTTGTTCAAATATTATTAGATTATTCAGGACTAATATGTTTCAGTCACCTTTCTTATGTTAATTTGCATGATATATTGTTATTAATGACACAATATATTTAACTTTCAACTATGCTAAGGTCCTGGGTACTTCCTGGTCCAGGGGTTTAGTGGATAGGCACTGGGAAGGGATGGAAATTCAAGAATGCTTTCACAACTTACACCTGGTAAATGATCAAAATAATCTATTATATTTTCTCAGATTTCTAGATTTCTTACATAAAATAAGCTTTAGTTATGTGGGAAATTGATTCATGGAATATTAAAGGTCTCCAGAACATTAAGAAGAGGAAACTGTTTCTTCACTTATTTCTGCAGGCTAAGGCATTTTTTATACTTATTCAGGAAACCCATTTAACCAATGATCAATGGGCAGAAATCAAAAAGAAAAAATGGATAAGAGAAATAATTGCCTCTGAAGGCAAAACTAATAGTGCGGGAGTTGCGATTATTATTAAAGACCAATTCCAAGACAAAATTATAGATCACAACACAGACAAAGAGGGTAGATGGTGTTATGTGATTCTTTCTTTTACTGTCTACGATAAACCTATTATACTTCTCAATATTTACGCACCTTGTCATAATCAGCATTCCTTCTTTTCCTCTTTGTATCCTATTTTAAATCAGTACAACAACCACTATATAATTATAGGAGGGGACTGGAATGCTTATCAAAATCCTAAACTGGATAAATCAAGTTCACAAAGAACATACAATAGTCAAGCAGTCTTAACTTTAACTGAACTCAAATATGACTTTAAATTATATGATCCCTATAAGTATGCTTATAAATCTCATAACTCAAATAGTTTTACATTTTACTCAAATTGCCATAAAATGTGCTCAAGAATCGACTTTTTTCTAGTTTCGGAAGCACTAATTAATTTTGAGCCCATGGTATTTATCCAGGCCCATTACCTATCAGATCATTCTAAAATTACTCTAAGTTTGGTCAAGGACTCTAGAAATAATGAATCACATAAGGGCAATAACTGGTCCTTAAACCCCAATTAATTAAATAAAAAGGAAATAACCCAGGAAATACAGGACATCCTTAAATCTCTCTTAGCTAACTTAGTTAAACCGCAATACTCACCTGATATTGAATGGGCGGCAGCTAAAGCACAGATAAGGGGTATCTTTATCCAAAATGCCTCTTATTATAAGAAAATTCAACTCAGAGAAGAACAAGTGTTAGAGGCTAAAATCAAAACACTAGATCAGGAATTAATGGGAAACCATAATATACAAACTGAAACAAAACTATTGAAATGTCAGAAAGACCGTTTATTGATCCAAAATAATAGATTGTCATTTCATGAAACTAAAATACTTGCAAAATATGCTAATCATATTCAAACTCCATCAAAAGCTCTAGCAAGAATTATTAACCAATCTAAATCTCCCTCCCAAATTCCGGAATTATACTATAAAAATGAAACTTACATGAAATCCGAGGCTATTATGAACGCTTTTGAAATGATATACTCTCAAATCTACGGAGAACAAGAAAACATATCTACAAATGAAAACGATTATGATCTCCTACAAAAAATCAACTTCCCGAAAATAGACGAGAAATCACAGAAAGAGCTAATAAAACCAATATCCATTGAAGAAATAACAACAATTAAAAAAACTGAAATCGCACAAAGCTCCTGGCCCAGATGGCCTTACATCAGAGTTTTATAAAACCTTTTATAGCATTATTGCCCAAATATTGTCGTACATACTTAACTATATAATCAATAATAAAATTAATGATCTGCATTTTAATGCATCCAAAACAATTTTTATACTCAAACAAAACTCAGATCCTTAGAACCCAGATAGTTATAGACCTATTTCACTTTTAAACATTGATAGTAAAATGTTGACATCTATTTTAGCTAATAGACTGAAGAAATTAACAAACTTAATCATTTCTAATGAGCAGGCTGTATTTTTAACATCTAGGCAAACCAGTGATAATACTTTAACACTTCACACATTAATCTCTTATGCTAATCAAAAGAATTTAAATATCTACACTCTCATTATAGATGCACAAAAGGAATCAACGTAAAATTTTATTTAAAATGTTACCCTACTTTAATATACCCCAAGAATTCATCCTTACTCTACAAATACTATATAATAACCCTTATACAATTTTACATTTAAATAAAATGTGTTCTAAAAATTCAAATCAGAAATGGTACCCAACAAGGATGTCCCTTATCCCCCCTATTATTTAATCTTTATTTAGAACCTTTATTTTTACACATTAAACAAAATGTGTACCATAATGCCCCAGTAATTTATGGTACTAAGATCGCACTGGCAGCTTTTGCTTATGACCTTAATATATATTGTACAACACCGGTCTCAGATACCAAAAAAAATACTATCTGCTATTGATGATTTTGCATTAATATCAAACTATAAAATAAACCTAAAAAAAACAATATATTTCATTTAAAAACCCCGAAACCTTTCTCACTTTTACCATTGGTAGGTCAAATAAAATCTGAAGAAAAGATTAAATATTTAGGTATTACTTTCTCTACAGATAACAAGGACTTTTATCTTAATAATGTTAAACAAACGTGGGATCTCATTCTATCTGATCTAAAGAGATGGGGAATTCTCAAATGACCACCAATAGCAAAGGTCTCTATTATTAAAATGAATGTCTTGCCCAGACTATTATACATCTTTAGGTCTACACAGTTGATAATATCCAAGAAGTTTTTTAAACACATTCACACTGAATTTGCTCAATTTATATGGGAACCAAAGAAAACTAGAATATCATATGATAATCTGATGATCCCGAAAAATAGAGGCGGTTTAGACTTACCCAATTTCGAAAACTATTATTTAATCATAAATGCCAATAAAATTTTAAGAATTGCAAATTATGATACATGAAGCAATGATTGGTCTCCAAACTGGGTAAAACTAAGCTATAAACATACTGAGAACCTGAATATAAATCCTAAATCATTACCCTTTTCAAACAGAGACAACATTAAAATATATGATCTAATGAACTACATCAAAACCTATATAACACTATCACAAAATCTCTTTAAATCATTAAATCTCTTTCAATACATGATGATCCTACAACCTTTTCATAGAAATCCAAACCTGAAAATTAATAATCAACTTATAGATTTGAAAAGATTCCCACTTATAATTAACTTAACGTTACAAGACATATACCCATACTTGAACCACTCTGCTCACGAAGTAAGACAGGAAATGGGTCTTCCCAAATCATACTTAGTGATTTTGAGACAGATCAAAGAATTGTCCTTAAGTTACTTTAAAAATGTAATCATTAGTAAAAAAGATTTAACGAAATGTATATCAATTTGGCAAGCCCTCTTCCAGAGTACCAAATTTATAACATGCACATATAAATTGATAAAAGACATTAAATACCAAGACCACCTTCTCTTATCCAAATATTGGAAAGAAAAATTACCAGTGGTTGAAAAAAGTAAAATAATAAAAGCAATCACTTTAACTGCAAACTCCATCTCCCTTAAAAAGTTAACATTTACCCAACTCATGATATATAATAATGCCTACTATACACGTTTTAGCTTGCATAAATTTAACTCAAAAAATTCTCCTAAATGCCCATATTGTAAAGATGAGACGTCGGACCTCTTACACATGTTCTGGAGCTGTAAATGTATATATGAACTCTGGAATTCCTTAAAACTACAACTACAGAAGATGGGTTACCAAAATTCAACACTGTCTTGGGAATTTATGATATTGCATATCCCTCCAAATGACTTATCGAGACCCCAAATGACTATACTTACAATATATTTTTTACTAATGAAGCTTTACATAGCTACTAACTGGCTGACTCCATCTCAAACCTCATGGGAGAACTTTAGGACCTTAGCAATAAAACACATTTTAGCCCACAAATACGTAATTAATAATCAAAATAAAAATTCATATAATTTGAAACTATGGGAACAAATCTTCAATATTATACTGGCTTAAAACATGAAATCTGAAATACTCCTTTGTTATGCATATTATAAAGTATAATTCTACTTGGAACCACATTATTAAAAGATATTTTTCCTGGAGAAATAAGGTGTATTTCTACAATTATGGAAATATGGAAGCATTCATGTAAATAGTGTATATATGTTATTAGATTGTTGTTAGAAACTTTGTTTGGAAACCACCTGTGTATCTCACTGTCAAATATCTTGTATGAATAAGGAGAAAAACAATAAAGAAGTATTATTGAAAAAAAAAAAAACAGAAAAATAGTAACATGTAAATACAAAAAGATGAGTTTAGTACTTGAGGGAATCTAGCTGCACAAAACTTCTGGTAGCTGAGTAATTGCAAGAGTTTCACACACACACACACACACACACACACACACACACACACACACAAACACACACACACATAAATAGATATACAATAAGAGAATGAAGTATTTTGTATATGAATTTTATTGAAGTTATTGACTGAGAAGAAAAATACAGTTGATAGAATGTAGTAAAGAGTGCATGGTTAGAAAAAATGGTTTTAAGAGAAATACAACGACAGAGTAATAAACAGAGAGGACGAATGAAAGAAAATATGTATTTTGCATAGGGAGGCTAACTAGAAGAAATGCATGGCTAGCCTCTCTATATCTCAAGTGTAGCACTCCATTGCACAAATGTCTCCATTATGCTTAACTCTAAAAGCAGAAGTTTTCCCTTCCTCTCCTCCTAGTCATTCAAGACAATTACACCCCCCTCCAAATTGTCCTCTGGTGCCCCTTCATAGTGCATATGGATTCTGCACTCAAAGATCATCTCAACTGCACAGACTGGAATCCTTCATATTGTACTAGTGACCCAATTGTAGCTGTAACCCTTTTCATCAATACTCTCTCCACAGTTAAGGAAACCCTTTACTCTTCTGTACAGAGAAGACTCAGAGGACAGCTATGCTCTTGGCTTCAAAAGACATTAAAAACTCATGAAGTTCAGGGGATTTCACATGAGCAATCTTCAAAATACATGGAAATGATATTATTCTACAAAATTGATCTCAACGTAAGGAAACAAACTAGATTAGCTACAGATTCCAACAAAGTCCTTTATTTAAGAAACAAACAATTGTCTGATGCTGGTAACTCTAAACAATTCTGGAAAGAGCTAAAGCAGCTCACAGGTCAGCTCACCAATAGATCTCTTCTACATGACAGCAAGTAGTAATGATAATAATAGTACTGCAGAAATAATACAAATCATTCCTAATTTCCTCCATCCATGAGATCTGAAATCCTTTCACTCAGGCTAACACATTCTACTCCACTGCTAATCACGCTCTGCAGTTTTTTCTCTACCTTCTTGTACTGTGTGCCATGACTTTCTATTTTGGAGAGATCTTCTCTAATAGAACAAAAACCCCTACTAAAAACCAGCATCACTCTTATTCATAGATTTATTTATTTATTTACTTTACATTTGTTGACCGGGCTAGTCTAACTGGATATATGTCCATTTTCAGTAGAGGCCCGAGGAGAAAAGCTCCGAGACAATAAAAAGAAAAAAAAATTATACAAATAGTCCACAAGAAGAGTAAAAATACAAAATAATTACATAAGTATACAATTGATTGGCAGAAATAATAATAGCAAAAGCATTTTTTTTTTACTACCATTTAGGAAAATAAACAAAGAAAATTGTTCTTGTTCAGTTTATATAAATATACAAATATATATATATATATATATATATATATATATATATATATATATAAGAAAAAAACAAAAATATATTTAATGTACATAATTCACACAGCACAGTAGTGAGTTTAATCACATCATATATAGAAGGTAGAGAAATCTCAGCAAAAAGAATTCAGTTAGGGAGTCAGAATAGAAAAAAGGAGAAAAAGTATCAGTCAGGCTTGGAGCAGGACAAAGCCATTGGGTTTTAATGATGTTTTTCAATTGTTTCTTGAAAAGGTTGGTGGAAGTAAGGATTAGTACTATGCTAACTGTCCTTGTGGGCCATTTTAAACCGAGCCAATTACCACGTGAGAATCAAGTCCTGGACCTTGTGTCTATAAGGTAAACACTGTAACAGCTATGCAAACCTACCACCCCTATCTGCTGGAACCACTAAACTCAATGCACTTTCCTTAGTAAGTCTGCAGATAATATCGCCAAACTCCTTGCGTACCTTGATTTATCTCTTAACGCTGGCATTTTCCCCCATCTTGTAAACATTTAATTATTATCCCTCTACTTAAGGTGCTACCCCAAAATCTCAGAAGGACTTTTGGCCCATATCCAACCTCTGTCTTATGGATAAAATCATTGAAAAACCTCCCTACAAACAACTTCTCAAACATACAAACAGTTATGGCCTTCTCTCTGACAAGCAGCATGGCTTCAGAAATTCATTTAGCATTTCAACCATTCTATTCACAGCAGCTAATACTATCTACTGTAATTACAATGCTGGCCTCATCACCACTGGCATTTTTATAGACATGACAAGGGATTCAAAACTGTTACTCATAACCTTCTGTTATGTAAGCTAGACAAATTTATCTTTGATCAAAATACATTTAACTTGCTTCAGCACTACTGGGAGAATAGAACATTTCAGGTTCATTGAAACAATCAGACATTTGTCATGGGTATGCTTAACACATGGGTCCCACAAGGTTCAGTTTTAGGTCCTGTACTTTTCAGCTTGTTCATTAATGATCTCCTGGATTACTTGCCCAAACTACATATTGTGCTACACACAATCACACATTGTTATTGCAGGCTAATAAATGGACATCCATTCTACAAACATAGGTTCAGTTGTTCTTCTCCAATCTTTGCCTTCAAGCTATATGGAATAAGCTTTTGATAAATCATAAAAGCTTATCTGTTGTTTCTAAAATAAGCTTCTGATAAATCATAAATATAATGATATGATTTTCTCACATACTCACAAAGCTCCACATTTTGTCACTGTTACAGAGAATCAGAACCCAATCATACCTTATTTATCTGACTACAAATACTTGGGGTCTCAGCTATAACTGTTTTTTTTTTCCTTTTCCACCCACACAGACAACAATACTTGCAAAATCCTTTCTCAACTCAAAATCTGCTATAGAACCTCTCACCTTCTGAATCTTCTGGCCAGAATTGCTCTGCTATGTTATCTTCCCTAAAACTGGAATATGGCTTCAGATTTTTGACTTTCTACTCTTCCTACAAGAACTACTACAGACTACAGAAAATAAAAGCTGTAGACTTGCACTTCTTGCAAATTCTCAGTCTCACCACTGCATTGTTCTTCAGAAGATGAAGCTGCTTCCAGTATCTGGCAGAACGGCCTTCTTAATGAGCAGCCCATTACTCAAAATAATAAAAGACAGATATTACCACTCCTGAATAGACATCTTACTTTTTTGAGAATGAACGTACTGCCTTTGACAATTTTCAGGTGGAATGCATCTCCCTTTAAATCAGTCTCTGGTGAAAGAGCCCTTTCAAGACTTGGACTGTGGAATCATCTTCTCCCAGTTTAAGGAATAAAAAAAAACTTTTGTTAAATTTAAAACCACACTCAGTGAGTATGTCCGTAATGATTCCGTAAATGCTTTAAAGATAATAGGTGGTAATTTATTCCTTCTGCCATCTAGTCCTGTCTTTACCCACCATTCATTAAAGTGTAACTTGAGCAGTTATCCTTCATGACATGCAGAAGCTATATGTATACATTTTGTATATTAATATTTATATAATAATAATATAATAATTTGTATTTTATAATATATATTTTATATTTTATAATATAATAACAATAATAATAACTTGTATTTTGATTCCAAATCCTGCATATGCTCCTAGGGCATCTTTGATGCTGAGTGCACTTAATTATTCTAATGCCATTTCCTATGTACATGCCTATGCTATCCTTATAGTTGTGTAGGAATATTTTATAGATTCGTAGGTGGGTACTAGCCTATACAAGCCTAGCCATAACAATTACCTGGCTATTTCTTCCCACAATATTTACTTCCTTGGACCCCTGTCTCTCTCTCTCTCACTCTCTCTCTCTCTATGTGTGTGTGTGTGTGTCTGTATATATATATATATATATATATGGATCCCTATCACTTTATCGAAGTTCCAAAACTCTGAAAACCATATGGCCGAGACCATATGCCTGAAGTTTTGGAAGTCCGAACACTTTCCACTGAGATCACCGTATAGCACGGAACTTGGAATTTGCTATTTTCCTCTCTGTAGTGTGATCTGGAAGTTGGTATATTTAAGTAGCAGGGGGTGTGGGGGACAGGGGGGCTTCCAAAACTTTGGGCATTTATTCTCGGCCATATGGTCTTCGGAGTTTTGTAACTTTGATAAAGTGATAGGGATCTATATATATATATATATATATATATGTGTGTGTGTGTGTGTGTGTGCGTGCGTGTATGTATGTGTCTGCCTAATGCTATGTATACTACTATAACACATTGTTTTGTTTCACCTATATTTTACAATTTTTTATAAATCTGTAGACTACTTTTACTACTGTACTATACTTTGGTCACGGCCAAAAAGTGTCTTTGGACCAGTCCATTATATATATATATATATATATATATATATATATATATATATATATATATATATATATATAGAGAGAGAGAGGGGGGGGGAGGAAATATATCAGACCATAATCCTAGATTGCCCTTGAAAAGGGATAATGTACAAGGAATTTACCTTGCTAACAAACAGACTAAAAAAAAAGTTTAAAAATGTCCATTTTTGCCATTTGTACCCCCATAACTTTTGGACTTGTCATGAATTCTTGACTAAAGAGGCTGAGAAGTATTTTGGACTATTCCTCATAATATTTCTGTTTTTTTTGGAATTTGTTCTGGATTGCAGTCAATAAATAATGACAGATATGTGAGTTTCAGACTTCATATTTGTAAGAAACTGCCTGCCAGTATAAAGCTTATTATTCCAGCAGCTTCCATACACTATAAGAGTAATATTTAACATATTTTGCTGATTTTGGTCCATTTTCTCTCAGTCTAGAGCAAAGATGGTAGAAGCTAGAGAAGGGTCACCGTCTGTTGCACTGGATGCTTTTGACAGCAGTGAGCAATCACTCATTTATGAGTCAAAAACATAAAGAACACAAAAAGTCAAGGATATAACTGGAATGGCAATCAAAAAAAGTTGGCTTTATTCAAAGATATTAATATTTTGTATCTCATAAAACCAGAAAAGGACATCTCGGTGTTGTGGAATATTCTAAAACAGTTTAATTTTTTTTTGGGGGGGGGGGTATAAAATTAATGAAGACAAAACAAAGTCTATAGCAGTTAACTATGTATTCACACATGAAATGGTTTAGCAATACCCATGTTTATGTGGACATGATAAAAATGAAGTATTTGGGAGTATGAATTAAAAGGGATTCTGTTATGGCAACTAAGGATATATGAGAAGAGACTAACGAAAGATAATACAAAAACTGAGAAATCGAAAGTTCTTGTTTAAGGATATAGATAGCAAGATACAAGCAGTGTAAATGTTTTAGTCCCTTTAGTTTTATGCAAAGGTCAGGCATATTTTTATCAACCAGAAGGAAAAGTTGTGGACATTAATTAATAAAGAGTTGAATGATTTTGTCTGGGAGGGAAAAGGGCAAGGGTCAAGCTGGATACATTTATCCTTTCAATAGAACAAGGTGGGTTATTATTACCCGATTTCAAGGGATATTTCAGAATTACATAGTTAAGGCTGATATACATAACACAGGCAGAAGGGTACAATTCCAAGTGGAAAGGGATGATGATGATGATGAAGCACAGGGGAAATGCAAAAAATAAGGAGAGAGTGGAATGCAGATCTTAAGAAAAATTGCAACAGCCATTCAGAATTTAATATTCATAAAGTAGCAGAAACTAGAACAACAACTAACAGGAACATGAAGAAAGGAGATTCTGCCAAAGGAGATGATTGCAATTAGGGGTACAGAGAATAGACAACAGGGAACTAAATTTACTGGCAAAAACTGGCAAAGGAACCAAGGCACTGTTTGCAAATAAAAAGAGAGAGAGAACAACAGAATGGGAAAAGGCCAAGAAGACATTACGGCTGCATGATAGAGACTGCCCCCCTATAAGGGAATGGTACCAAAGTACAGGCAAAGAGAAAGGGATAGGGAAATCCTAAGTGAAAGATCTGCTCTGATAGAGTTTTTGTTGATCTAAAGTAGAAGCTACTGTTAAAAAACGTGATAATTAGTAGAACAAGGGTGGCCACGGTGGTACAGTGGTTAGCATTGTCGCCTCACAGCAAGAGATTCTCTGGTTTGATCCTCGGCTGGGGTGCCTTCTGTGCAGAGTCTGCATGTCCTCCCTGTGGTCGCATGGGTTTCCTCTGGATGTTCCGGTTTCCTCCCGCATCCCAAAGACATGCTGTAGGTGGATTGGACACTCTAACTTTGTGTGTGTGTGTGTGTGTGTGTGTGTGTGTGTGTGTGTGTGTGTGTGTGTGTGGGTGTGTGTGTGTGTGTGTGTAAGGTTGGGCACGGGGCTGGCAACTCGACACTGTAAAACTCCACTGCCAATCATAAGCGGACAGGTGATCCGCTGTGGCGACCCCTAACCGGGAAAAGCCAAAAGAAGAAGATAAAATAGTGCACAATAACTACAGGAATCAATCAGTGGGGTTAGAAAAGACTGGATAAGCAATTCACAAGGAAACAACAGGAAGACATATGTATGACTCCCAAATATGCAACACATCTAGAAGAATTTGAATTTTTGCTTGGAATTGTTTGCATGGGTATTTTTATATCCGAAGCAGGTAACACAGAATATTTCTTTAGTTAGATGGCAAATGCTGGAGGTGTGATGGGGAAGAAAGAGACACCTAGGAATATATGTTTTGGGAGTGTAATGAGTCGCCAGACTTTAGAAATTCCCTACTCTGTCAGAAATATTGGTTGACCAAATGGGTGTAACTAAGGAAATGCTTTTTCTGAGATGGGATACAGGATCTGAATTATATAGATATAGTAAGGCCTTGTTAGGTTTAATTTTGGTGGCTGCCAAAAAAGCAATTACTAGAAAATGGAAATCAAAGTCTAAACCAACTGCATTTAAAGAAGTGAATATTGTAACAGGATAAAAGAACTGGAAGTAGGATATTTAGATAAGGGTAGTAGCAAATTACATAGAAAAAATAATGGAAATTATGGGAACAATATATGCTGAATATTGTTTTAGAGGAGTGATGTTTAATGGAATATAGGAATTGAGCAATTTATGTAATGTAGATTAGATAATATTTGTATAAAAACATGTATGATACTTAATGTTTGTAACTGTGAACAAAATTAACATGACTTCTTTTCTTTTATATAAATGTTTGCTTGTGTCTTCAGTGATAATTCAATAAAGGTGTTAAAATATGTTTTTATTCTTTCACTTGATCTCAAGCAGATATCTGAAGTGCAAGTCAGACAAGTAATTTTAACTGATGAGTATGTGTGCGGGTGTGTGTATCAGTATGTGTGTGTTTGTTGGAATGCATAATTCTCAACTGTCTCAGATTTTGCCTCATATTTGTGATCTGTTCCCTATGCATGTGTATTCTTTGGTAAACTATCATGACTGCAGTCTTTAAATAATAACAAGGTGTGAGTTTCACACTATGTACCTTGCAGAAAATACTTGATAATGTAAATCCTGTTAAACAAACAACTTTGTAAGAGCAATTTTGAAATATGTTCTTGAATCTGAATATTTGTCTCTGATTTTTGAGCATAGAGATAGGGCGGCCTGAGGCTGAAGAGGGTTTTACTGTATGGTTCTTAAAGCAGTGAATAACCAAAATGAAGTGAGTAGCTGCACAAATCAAGATGTAAAAAACAAAAACAAACCTTGTGGAATGGGTGGAAAACAGGTATTTTATTAAAACCAACAAACAGTCACCAGTAGTTGACCACTTTTGTCTAACACAAACTTCTTCAGAACTGGTAATAATTACCAGATATACAGTAATTATTAAATATATAAGTACAACAATCAATTACCTAAAGGAATGCCACTTGTTGTTGTCTTTCGGCTTTTCCCGGTTTGGGGTCGCCACAGCGGAACTCCAGTCCGCTAATGATTGGCAGTAGATTTTGATGAATGCCGAGGTGCCAGCTCGACGTTCAACCTTCAACGAAGGCACGCCCTTTTTACGCATGTCTTTCGAACGCCCACCCAACTGTGGGGAGGACATGCAGACTCCACACAGAAGGCACTCCCCGCACTCCAGCCGAGAATTGAACGGGAGAACCTCTTGCTGTGAGGCAACAACGCTACCGCAGTACCACCATGGACTTTTGCTAAATACATTTTGTAGTCAAAACACTGAATAATAAAAAAAGAATTACAAATTCTATATGTAAATACATCATTCCTTAAAATATACATTCTAAATCCATCCATAATTCATCTTCAATAACCACCATGATAAACACATTACAAACTACATCTAATAAACTAAAGCAAAACTTGTAATAATCATTACAAATCTGAGTGTGTTTATACAAAGCACTGGCCCTTTCTATGTCATACATATATATATATATATATATTTTTTTTTTCAAAGTGTGTTCTGGTTTACCCTCATAACATGCAGGACAATTAAAGCACTTGGCCAAATAAACCAATCCTCTAGTGTTGCAGTTTCCATAAAAAAAATACTGTACTATTGAGCATAATGTGTACTGTCAGCATAGTTTCTGTTAAATTATAATTACTGTCGACAGCACACACACAATACTAGTGTATGAATCTTGTTTCCCTCCTTTCAGCCGATTATGTTCAAAAACATTTTTCAGATTGGCCCCAGATTTGAAAACAAACTGTGGCTTTTTACCCAGCATGTCAAAATAGTTTGCCACTAACCCTAAAGATCTTCCAGTTGTAATTTATAACTTTTTTATCTTTCTGGCTTCGGATAAATATGTCATTATCCAAGTCCTATTAAAGCCCTAAGTCCTATTAAACCCCTATTTGCTGAGCTTGTTATTCTCTGGTTTATTTATCTGGGTTATCCCATTGTCCAGAAATAGCTTAGAATTGGTAACACGGTTTGTAAAATAAAACTTATATTTTCCTCAGTCATTTTTAAAGGGTGCCGCCTTTTACAAAAACATTGTCTGTAACTTATCAGATTTCAGTCATTTAAATATTATAAGATGAAATCATCAGTAATAATCTAATGAACTGCCCTTAACCAAGCTTTGTTTTTGTGTTATAGCACACATACTGTTGTACTGTAAATGGGAATTACTGAAAGAGGGTTTTCTATATATGCTTGAGTGAAACCCACGTTCACCTTCCCTAACATTAACATACAAGTAATCAATGTAATATTTTTGAATATGTAAGCACATTTCAAAAACTCTGTAGTATTTTGCACATAGCTAATAAACTCAGTAATCATATCTTCTGCTCCTCTCCATACAACAAATATATCTTCTAGGAAACGAAGATTTAGTTTTTTAAAAATATGATTAAATTTCCAACCACAAAAAATGAGACTTGCAAAAATAAGATTACATACAACTGTCACTGCAATACCCTTGACTTGAAAATGTGTCCTTCAAAATAAATGTTATTCACCAAAACCACATTCATTAAAACCAATAGTAACAACTTCATTATTCAATAAAAAATCATATTGTGAAATCATATTGTGAAATAAATTAAGACCAATATCATAATGAATGGATGTAAAAAGACCCATGACATATACTGTCAGTAAACAAATATTCTCATCCCATAAATTACATTTAATTCAACCAAAAAAGAATAATTTAGCAAGTGGCACGTATATTGAAAAATCAACTAAAGAAGTCTGTCAATAAAGACAGCTAAGGGATAAGTTTTCAAATTGTGTGCAACCATTAGTGATCTAAATGGTGGATTAAGTACTTATTTCTGGACCTTTGCTATACCAAAAATTGTGGGTATAGTAGGGTTAGACAATTTTAAAAAGCCAGATAATCAGTGGTAATCACCCACTGTGGCAACCAGTCTAACAATAAATCAGTTGCACATTAGGATATGTTGATGACTTCATTCCTAGAGGATAGTAAGTAAGTATCTTACAACAAGCTAAACGTGATACTCAAATAATCCATTGAGCTAAATACGACTGCACCTCCACCTTTGTCCGGTTTCATAATGCGTATAGATTTGCCTTTCATTAAAGCTTGTAACAAGTTATATTCACTTTTAGTAAGACTGCAATTCTTATTTCTCTTACTCCCCATACTAAGTTTGCAAATATCATGCTCACAAGCCTTCTTTTAGACTTGTATGAGGGGATACATGAGCTGGTTAACCATATATATGCTTTTCTTTTTAAACTGCAGTTCATTATTTTGAGGCCAGCTATCAGTATCATTAAATTCCACAAACAAATTCAGTTTTCTAGTAAATAGTCTCAACTCTACGATTGTCAGCCAAATCAAGATAAGAATTTGAAATGAAGGTAAACCACTTTCCAAGTAAAAACAAATAATCTTGGGTAATAGAAACTGCACTGTAATTAAAATATTAACAGTTTTAACTATTCACAATTTTTGTGTAGTTTAATCCTATTGAGAATAATTTGAGTTGCCCTTGCCTCAGTTGTTGTTTGACTGGTATTTGTAATTCCTGCCTTTGTTTTTGTAAGCCTTTCTCTTGTAATAACCCCTGTGATCGGTGCCCTCTAGAGACCCTTCCCCCACATCTCTCACTTGATTTGCTGTTCTTTGCGATCTGCAGAGCTTCAATTTCTGGTCATTATTTATATATGTGTTCAGTCAAATCTCTTCAGTCATGTAATGGTAAGCAATCATCATACAAAGTGGGATGTCTGTGTGTGTGTGTGTGTGTGTGTGTGTGTGTGTGTGTGTGTGTGTGTGTGTGTGGTGTACCTATATATCTATCTCTATCTATTTATATGTACAGACATACATGTATGTAGGTCAAGTAGGATGATCTCCCAGAGAAGACAAAGAAGATAGTGTTTTTAACTGTCTCTTCTGTGGATGGCATTGGTCAGGTAAAGACACTATTGTAGAATAAATCTGCAGACTTCTTTTATGTGTCTGTGCTTGCCAGTCCATTCTAGCCTTATGCTAAAGTATACACCATTGCTTATAATCAAAAGAACACCATTTATTTATTTATTCACTGGCATTTGTTTACCTCAATAGTCCACTGGGCCATTAAAAGCCCATTTTCAGTGGAGGCCAGGGGAGAAAAGCTCCATAAAGACACATCACATTTGATAGAATTAACAGTGTGAAAAATTACACAAAAATATACACATAGGAAAATATTAACTAGTTAAAGCAGAGAGTGAAATTGTCTAGCAGATACAATTAAATGCAAACTTACAATTTCAAAATAGACAATAAAAAGTGAAAAAGGGTACATTAGGCAAAAAATTATGTTATATGTGTAGTTAATAGTGTAACTTAAAATATGAATAAATACAAGAAGAAAAAAAAATAAAATGACTGCCAGGTTATAAAATAAGGGGGGGCTTGGTACAAGTACAGATCCAGCTAGCAGAGAGTTATTCTTGCAAAGTTTTGAATGAAGAATGACTCTGAATGGTTTGAATTACTAATGGAAGGGCATTCCAGGTTCTAGTTACCACACAAGAGTACAGAAGCTGGCCTGCGGGTAGGTTAGGCTTGTGAATTTGCAAAAATGTCGCTTTTCAAATCTAAGAGGCCTTTTGGCAAGATAGTGGATAAATAATAATAAGATCAGGACAATCTGCAGGTTTGTAAATTATTTTATGTGCTGTTGTTAATTGCAGGTAAGTAAGACAGTGTGGGAGTTCAAGCCAGTTCAGTAAGTGTAGAGATGTGCACTGATGAATAGAATAGCTGGCATTTGTTGTGAACTTGGCTCTTTTGTTGTAACAGGTTTCAAGCTTTGTTTTTAGGGAGGATAGCAGGTTAGTGAGTAGAGGGGCCTTATAGATGAGAGAAGGAAGTAAACAAGTGGTAGCAAGTACTTGTTTAGTGGAAGGAGTAAGGAAGGGGTTCCTATCATATGTTTGAAGGTGTAAAACTTCGAATCACCAAAGGTCGAACTTTAATGATCCTAGTTTCAATACCTTAAATCATATAATGGAGATCGCCATAGAGTGCGGGAAGGGAAGATTTCCCTTTACTGCACTGTAGTGTGATCTCGGAGTTGGTATATTTAAATAGCAGGGGTTGCAGGGGGGCTTGCCCCCCTGCATAGAGCATTTTGTTTTGTTTTGGGCTTTAAATGGGTTTTTTGACATTCGAAGTATTAAAGGTTCGATCATTAAAGTTCGAACTTTAGTGATTCGGACTTTTAATACTTCGACATTATGATATAGACCCCTAAGGAAGTGTTTGTGCCTGTAAACAATGCCTAGCTTTTGGTGTGTTCTATTGCTGCTGTGTTGTATATGCATGTCAAAGTTTAGATTTTCATCTAGTGCATTCAACTGCATGACTGGTTTGGCATAAGCATGGCATACTATGACTCTCCATTTACCCATGGTTGGCTTTATTTGTGTAGTCATATTTCTTCAGTCATTTAATGGCTTTGCCCTCATGATTAAACCACACTATTATATAGCCTGCAGATATAATTGTGCCATTATGAACATATACTGAGGTACTCCTGATGAAGTATCACTTGTAGAGCATTTGTAGGTGGATTGCAAGTGTATACGTTGTGCATAAAATGTGTGTGTGTGTCCTTTCATGAATTTTGGTACTGCAGAATGCTGTGTGTGTGTGTGTGTGTGTGTGTGTGTGTGTGTGTGTGTGTGTGTGTGTGTGTGTGTGTGTGAATAACAGTGCATGATGTGCACGGACACTAGTGTGCATGCAACTCAGTTTAGAACTGTATGATGGATAACTGTTGAGCATAAACATACTAATACCAAGATGATATAGCTATGATCTCAAGGTTGGGATTAGGGTGCTAAGATGATTGCTGTCAATATCTTTGGTCCCTCACAAGCATTGCAGCACTGGTTGCCAGAAAGGTGGACAAAGCTCCATGTTTCACCGTATGTGTGTGTGTGTGTATGTGCGTGTGTGTGTGCGTGCGCACGTGTGTGCATGTATAAACACACACATGGTGAAGTGAGTACAGCAGACAACTGTTTCAGAGAGACAGAGAGAGAGAGACACACATAGAGAGAGAGAGAAAGAAAGCGGGACAGAGACAGTGTGTGTGTGTGTGTGTGTGTGTGTGTGTGTGTGTGTGTGTGTGTGTGTGTGTGTGTGTGTGTGTATGCACATGTGTGTACAAGCAAGTGCATCATTGCACTATTTATGTGATGCAACAAACTGAGCAGCTTGCTGCTCAGCTGCGTTGAGATTGTCATTGCAGCAGGCTTCTTGCAATAACTGTGTGTGGGGGACTCTGAGATGACATTATCAATTGCTTTGATCATCAGAAGCATTGCATTATGTTTCAGAAAAGGTGTGCTTAAGCCCACAGTTTGCCAGTACATGGTGGGTAAATGTGCATGCATGTGTTTGTGTACATGCATGCACACCTACGCTGGTCACAATGTAATGGTCTAACACTTTTCAACTGTGGACTCCCTAAACTACAGCTGCTGGAAGTATTAATGCAAACTCCTAACAATGTGGACAAAACTCCTAACGATGTGGACATCCTACAAAAGGACCTCACTGAGACAGATGCTTGGTGTCAAAGCCATTGGCTCAAGCTCAATGCCAAAAAGTGCATTGTCATCCTTTTTGGTAAAAACTCTGCACCCATGAACTACCACATAGGCGGTAGTCTACTTAACACCGAAAGTTTGATAAGAGACCTTGGGACACAGGTGGACAATAGTCTCTCCTTTGATAATCACATTACAACAGTAGTCAGAAAATCCTTCTACATGGCACACCTCATCACAAAAGGTTTCTCATCCAGGAAAAAAAGAGGTCATTGCTCCCCTCTATCCGTCACTCATAAGACAGATAGTGTCATTTTAGACTATATCCCAATTTTTAATCAGGATAGAATAAATTTTTCAGGCATTCACACTATGCATCGTGATTAAGTTGTGTGTGCCAAATAATGACCTTGATGGATTGTTCATGGGTTCAATTAAAATGTGTTCTATTTTTTGCATTTTAAAATTGAGATGCTTAAGTAGATGAAACTTGGTCTTTGTTAATTTAAAATTAGCTTCATTATTAAATGTAACTAAAGTGTGTAAATAGGTTCTGATTTAAAGGGTCTATATCACGTAATCAAACTTACAAAATTTCAAACACCATAAGTTCAAACTTGGAAGATCAAAATGTGATAACATCGAAACATCAGAACAGTGAATTTTTTCCCAGGGAAAAAATTTGCTGTTCCGAAAAAAACACACACACAACACAAGCACACCAAAAACCTTATAAACATACACTAAACCTTACATACAAAACTATCTATGCACTAACCTTAACCCAAACCCTAATCCTAAGGTCTGTCACTATCACACACTTACCTTACCCGCACCCTAACCCTAAAGTCCGTCACTATCGCACACTTACCTTACCTGCACCCTAACCCCAACATCCGTCACAATCGCACACTTACCTTAACTCGTTCCCTAACTTTTGCACCATAGTGGAGAAAATGTCGAAGCCGCAGAATCGTCCAACTGAATTCTTTCCCTGGGAAATAATTTGGACTTCCGCGGCTTCGACATTTTCAACTTTTAAACTTCCAAGTTCGAACTTCTGGTGTTCGACCTTCTGGAAGTTCGATTACATGACAGGAACCCGTTTTAAACATGCATAAGCATGCACATATAAATTATGTTTATATATTTTAAATTGTTTCATGTAGTGAACAAGAAATTAAAAAGAAAAAAGGTTTTGCATAGTAAGACCTGAAGGGATAAATGCCAGAAAGAATGTCATGGGAGGTTTGCTGAGAGAGAGAGAAAGAGAGTGTGTTTTGTTAGTTTTAAGTTGATCATATGACTAATTTAATTGTATATAATTAAAAGTACTGAAAGCATTTGTTATCTGAAGAAGTCTTGCTACAAAGCAAGATGAAAAGCGCTTCATATTAAAGTTTTTTTAGCAAATACTCGGTGTGGTTTCTTGGCAAGTACTTTTATCCAGTTGTCAGTTTTACCATTTTGCCTTTCTTGTCACCACAATAAACAGAACATGCTGGAGGGATAGATTCTTGTCCCAGACACTTCCCATACTCTGGAACACACTACCTATCTATATCAAACAAAGCTCCTCATTAGCACTCCAAGAAAAATCTTGATGATTGGATGGGAGACAGGAAATTCACCCCGGGGATTATTTCTGTGGCTCTGCTCGACAGGGGCTCAGGGAAATAATTTTCTCGGGTGGCGAAAGCCAGGCTACCTTTTTGGCTAGGCTTATATAGGCCCTAGGGCCAATAACTTAGTATCTACCTATGAAACTATATATGGTTCAGTAAAGAAACCAAACAAATCCTCAAGACAAGAGACACTGCCTGGCTTTACAATCAAAAAAACAAAGAAAAACAAAGCCTAACTAAGTAACAAGAACTGTGCAACCATGCAAAAAAATGCATTAGGCTGGACAAAAAATCCTACTACATGACATTACAAACTAAGTACCAACACAACTCCAAAGAATTTTGGAAAAATGTAAACCAACTACTAAAACCCACCCAAAAAGGCTACCACCAAACCAACCACCACTGACACTAAAGTTCCCATCAAAACACAATTCAACTCCCACTTTGTGAACTCTATTCTATCCTTAGTATCACAGGACAGTTCCAACCTCACTATCCCCCCCAACACAAATAACACTAGTATAAGCTTTACCCTCAAAACAGTTTCCACCACTTCAATCAAAAGCATGCTCTCCAAACTAAAAACCTCATCAACAGCAGCCGACCTACTCCCCTGCTATTTCTTGAAACTCACAGCAGATGCTATTGCTATCCCAATCTCCACTCTCATAAACAGATCAATTGCTGAAAACTATGTGCCCAAACTCTGGAAAATATCCTATGTTACACCCATACATAAAGGCAGGACCTCCACTGAAATTAATAACTACAGACCCATTGCTATACTCTTCACTCCTGGCCCAAATCCTAAAAAAATGCATCCATACCCAGGTGGTAAAATATCTCTTAGACAGCAACATCCTATCACCTACTTAACATGGTTTCAGACCTGCCCATAGTACCACTACTGCCCACCTCTGCTTCACAGACACAGTAAACCATCTCAAAAATGAAGGCCTGCAGGTATCAACTCTTTTTTGGGATATGTCAAAAGCATTTGACACAGTATCACACCAAGTCCTGCTAAACAAACTAAACTGATATTATCTATCAAATTCCACTCTTATCTGGTTACAAAGCTACTTAACTGACAGGTACCAAGTTGTGAAATGGGAAAATTCTCTTTCTCCTCAGCTCCCCATAATTATAGGAGTCCCACAGGGTTCTATCTTGGGACTACTACTATTCATAGTCTTCACAAATGACCTCCATACCTCCACAGAGCATACATCTATCATTCAGCATGCAGATGATACTACCCTAATCTGTGCTGCACAAAACATTCCCACCTGCCTGCAAACTACTAAACTAGCATTCTCTGACATTGAAAACTACCTTACCAAAGCCCAACTTATCCTCAATCCAAAGAAAACTCAGCTTATGATTATAACCAGTTCTAACAAAAACACTGAAAACAGTCAATTCACTATCTACTCCACAAATGCTACTCCAGTCGCTCCAGTGGCACAGGCTAAGCTATTGGGAATAACCACAGATTCCCACCTAAAATTTGATAGTCATCTCAACTTGACTATTAAAAAAGTACATGCCAAACTGGGATCACTCAACCGTATCAAACCATTTCTTACCAACAATACAAGATCAGCCATTGCTCGCTCCCAGATTCTATCCACCCTACTCTATACATCTCCCATTCTGACTAATCTCAAAAAAACTGAACTAAGCAAAATAGATTGCCAGTTTTGCTGCAAATTGCTCATATAGAACTTATCACTGTACTGCTTTGAGACAGCTCCTCTGGCTTGAATTGCCCAACCTCCTAACCTACAATCAGCTCTACCTCTGCCATTCTATTACCTCCCCAATAAGCATCCTGCCCTCAAAAACCTAGTACATCAACACTCAGCCAAAAGGCCTCTTAGATCATCAAGCAACCTACTACTAGAAGTCACCAACAGCTACAATAGCTTTGGAGACACACTATATAGTAGTTCAGTGGCTAAAAAATGGAACTCTCTCCTCACTAGCATAAAAACACATCGTCCAAAGCCTCCTTTAAAAACCTCATTAGGCAACATCTCAAGCAAAGTTGGCAGTGCCATGACTGCTTCCCAGGCTAGTGAAAGCGGATAAGGTACACATACTAAACCTAGAGTACTTGATAATAGTTTTCTCTCTTACTCACAAACTGGCTAATGTACAATGTATGTACTGTACCTGTGTACTATGCATGTATTCTACCTATGCTCCAAATTTCAGCTGTACATCACAAATCTATTAATTACCTTTATTTTTAAATTAATATTTTCTTGTTTGTTCTCTCAACTGTAACTGTTGATGTGCTGCATATCACTGTAAAAACATGTCTATTGTAAATTGTATGTATACTGATCATATCTGAATATCTAAATGTATCTGCAATTTCTCTATGTGGAGCTTTTCTCCCTGGGCATCTGCTGAAAAAGGGCCTTTTTGGCTCAGACACCCCCGGTTAACAAATGTAAAATAAAATAAAAATAAATAAATAAATGTGTCATTAGGTATGCAAATCTGTCTGATTTGGGGGTGTTTTAATGAAACAAAACAGTAGCAGTGATGGGTAGCTTATTATCATACCTCTCAAGTGAAGTCTATGATTTTAGCTCATAGTTTCACAGTGACATACAATCTGCAGAGCTTTATGAAACAGTGGTTTCCAAACAATAAACATTATTAGAGGGACAGCCTTCTTCAGAAAATCTTTTGGCAGCTTTCTAAATACCTAGTACCATATTTTAAAGCAAGTGTCCCTGATTTGGGCCTTTAGTCCTTGATTCTGGTGCTGAAAGAGAGATACTTAAATGTACTCTTCACTTCTTGTAGCTTCAGCTTAAGGTGAACAATAAATAGTCCAGTGTAGCTGCCTTAACTTTATTTTGTTAAAGCACCTGCGGCCAGTGGACACCACACCCTCTATTTTCTATCATTTAAATATCACTTTAATACCAAGTACAGTAGCATAGCAACCGTGAGGTGAAGGCAGATGCCAGTCAAACATACACTATGTACTTGGGTATAGTAGTGTAGGTACAGGTTGCAGATGGCAATCTGTCTTCAGTATATCACCAGCATTAAAACGCTGATATTGCATTTGTGGGCTGAACTGAAGTGCTTTATTGCTCTGTATGGACTTCAGACAATTGTACAAATGTAACAAGCTAGGACAAATACTTTTTTTTTTTTCTCCTCCTCAACATCAGTGTTAGAATTGGAGGGGGGGGCAGCAGACCAGAGCATGGTAACAGGTGCCAGAATAGCTAGCTACACCTCTTGCCCAATATGCCGAAATACAAATGGATGGGGAGGACCAGGATATATGTACCATTGCTTCTCCCTTGACAGAGAAGAAACTATTAATTACAGTTTGAGGCTTGGATTCTCTGAGGAGCTTAAGGACCAGTGACCTATATAAATATTTTATGGCTACCTTATAAGTGAGAGCACAATATAAGGTTATTAGTAACAGGTTCAAAAAATTACTTTATTCATTCCCCTATTTCAAACCAAATATTCACAGACTGTTCCTTTCTTGCATGGTTTGCTTGATCATCAAATTATTTCTGAGTTGCTTCATAAAACTGAGAAGAAATTATCCTTTCATTGTGAACTACTGAAGACAAAAGGCCCATAGCCATCAATAATTTGCAGTCCTTGAATTCAATTCCAAAATTCCTTGTTTCATTTCTCTTTCCTACTGCTTTAACTTTTGCTGAAACACTTCTATTCAGACCTTTAACTGCTTAATTGATGTACTTAATGCTTTTACATCTGATATAGCCTTATGTACAGGATCTGGAAGACCTGTAACTCCATGCACAGAGGCACTGCATTAGTGGTCACAATTTTAAAGTTTGAACTTAAACCGACACTGCTGCATGCCCCTCTCCAGTTTAGTTCTGGCTTTCTCAGAACTCTTCTTTCATTCAGGCTTCCATAATTTATCAAGTACTAAACACAACTTTCAGGGTGAAACAACCAGCCAATGAAAAAGAAATGCAATATACATAGGTATGTCGCAACACTACACTGCAGCTACAACACTGACTATGAGAGCTCACAAGTGCTGTTCTACTATGTTGCTGCTTAGACTGATAATGTATGCACCATGATGCTGCCTGAGGTGAAACATAAAGGGAGAAAGAGATAAAATCTCTTTTATTTAAGCTGTAATTTCAATTATTTTTAATAAAAAAAAAAATCACTTTATAATACTTGAACTAGAAGTTTTTGTTTTATGCGAGAGGGGGACATAAATTATCTATGCTGCACATTTTCCCATTTTTTCCATTGGTTAAATTGTCTCGAGTGATACTTAAATATTCAGTGAAATTCTGGGCCTCTGTCTTTGTCTGAAAGGATTTGAAGCCTGCAGAAACTAAAGCACTGCTGTTGATTCCCTGTTGCGTTTGCCACCCACCATTCTGTTTGATTTGCTTTTTACACCTGGTGACTTTAAGCTGCCCACCCCTACTGTCAATTGAGCTTAATAATTTCCTTCCTTTCTACACTGCTGCTGCTATCCTGAATTATTTATTTGCCTTTCCCTGTACTTATACTGAAAAAGTGCATTTTGCCTCCCATTGTCTGTTCTACATGATCTGACTTCATTATCAAGCTAGCTGCTGATAAAGTAGTGTAGTTTTACACTCTAGCAAAACCATTGTTTTTACATAAAAGAGGTCAGTGGATTTTCATTCTAGTGCACTGGTAGCCTGGTCTGTTGAGGTTGGGAAAATCCTTGAGATTTCTGAATGTAGTTTATCTGGCTGGACGGCTTATTAATCAGCTTATCTTGCTTTTTGGCCTTTATAAATTCTATACAACTGAGTGGCTCTTGGCTCATTTATTCAAAGTGAAGTACTTTGATTGAATAATTACACTTTTATACGCTGTTTAAACTACACTGCTGTATCTATATCTTTAAATTTGTTTGTGGCAACATTTCATACCGTTTAAGTTTGTTTGTGGTAGCATTTCACTCTGGACACTCCTCTACTGTGCTTTTGCATTCGGAGGACAAGGATTGTTTATGGGACTTACAGTAGCTGATAACGGTGGCTGGTGACAGCTGGAACTACCTTATAGACTGGACAAAAGGGAGTATAGCTAGTAAACTTGTGCCAGCATTTCACAGGTGTGTGTGTGTCTCAGCTACTTGGGCAGGAATATAAAGTAGTGGTTGGGCAGAGAGGGTGCTGGAGGTTTTGGCTTGGCCACTCAGCTAAGATCTCAACCCTATAGCTGTGCCAGTGGGGAGTCTTATTGGGGATCTGGAGAAAGAGATAGAAACCAGCCTCAGACTGACTGTGATCTCTGTGTGCTCTTAAGGTAAATTGCACTTTACAGTGTGTGTACTTGTCATCCTCCTAGTGTGCGTCTCCCCCACTGTTCCCATTGGTGAAGATTGAGGCTCCTTGATTACTTATCCATTGCAGTGGCATCACATATTAATCGGTTGGCAGTGGTGGTATAGCCATATCACATATTAATTGGCATGAACTGTATGGATATTGAATTCCTGAAGCCTGTAAACAGTGGTCACTAAGGAAGGTGTTTGTACTCTCAATCAGCCACACAGTGAATCATAGCACAATTTTTTTTTTTTTTTTGTTAGCTTAGTTAGTCAGGGAGAGCAGGCAAGCATGTCAGCAGGGGAGTATGGCAATCTGACAAGGAGCCAATTGGCTGAGATGTGCCAGGCTAAAGGACTGGTGCATGCCAACCTAAGGCAGAAATTATTGTAACATTGGGCACAGCTGTATCACAGACCAGCAATCTGGTGGACAGCCAGACTGGCCTTGGAGATGTACAACTCTCAGAAAATGGACAATTCAACCTTTCCACAGAGGACTTAAAATCCATCTGGAGTTAAAGAAACTTGTGCTGGAGGCCAAACATTTGGAAATAAAAGCAGCAGAGTGACTGAGACATCTGGATGCTGAGAAAAATAAGAAACTGTGATGTCTGGAGGCTGAGAAGAATGAGACGCAGAAGCAACATAAGAAGGAGATGCTGACTCTTCACCAGGGTCATAGAGGTAATGGGGGAGTACCTAAACCCCAGAAGCAACAAAGGTCAGTAAATGTCTTCCACAGTTTACTCAGGGGATAATTTTGATAGCTTCATTCATATGTTTGAAAGGATATGAAAACAGTATAATGTTGACCAAGGTCTCTGGTTATGGTTCCTGACCCCCTTTCTCCATGGTAAAGCTGTAACTGTTATTTTTAAATTGTGATACTGATTGCTTAAATTATAATACAATCAAATAGTGTTAACACCTGAAGGTTGTAGGAAAAAGTTTCATGAGCATAGACGCAAGGCAGATGAAAGTGTGTGTGTGAATATATTGTGGAACTAAGCGCTTATTTTTATAGGTAGGTGAGTGGATGTCAGGTTACCAATTTTGCAGGGCTTGCAGACCTTTTGTTGAGGGAACAAGCACTTAGCACTTTGCCTGAGGACATGAGAATCTGGTTAATTGACAGACAATGCAATACTGCAGATGGGTTGGGGAAGAAGGGAGACCTATACCTAGCAAGTAGGGCATCACTGCAACAGGAAAGGGACACCTGGTCTGGGCAGAAGGAGGCATAGCTAGTAAACATGTGCCAGCATTTCCCAGGTGTGTGTGTGTGTGTGTGTGTGTGTGTGTGTGTGTGTGTGTGTGTGTGTGTGTGTGTGTGTGTATAAATCAAACCTCAAAGTGTATGTGTCTCAGCAACTTGGGCAGGAATACAAAGCACTGGTTGAATGGAGAGGGTGTTGGAGGTTTTGACTTGGCCATTCAGCTGAGATCTCAACCCTATAGCTGTACAAAGTGGGGAGTCTTACTGAGGATCTGGAGAAAGAGGGAGAAACCAGCTCCAGACTGACTATGATCTCTGTGTGTTCTTAAGGGAAATTGCACTTTACTGTGTGTGTGTACTTGTTATCCTCCCATTGTGTACATCCCCCACTGTTCCCAGCGGTGAGAATTGAGGCTCCTTGATTACTGGGCCAGTGCTGGGGTGTCACACCATACATAGAGTACAATGCTCCCTTCTGCATGTACTTCACTAGACACCTGCAGAGACACCACAGACGTTTCTCACACACAAAAAAAATACAGGACCTCCAAACCATGACTTATGTGGATAGACTGAAATAACCTAACATAACAATAGCAACACCCTAAGTATGCACTTAGTGGTGAGAGACCTGGACCCAAAGGTTGACAGCAACCTTACCTTTCTCCAAGTCTCCACAGTTTCAAGAAGGGCATTCTGTTTTTCTCATCTCATAAGTAAGAGCATTTCCTCCAGAAAAAAATAAGTTACTACCTCCCTCTACTCTTCCCTCATCAGGCCAATAATTAACCACAATGCCCCTTTTCGTATGTACCTTTCCAATCACCTGCAGCAATTGGAGAGACCACAGAGGTTCCTTACAAGGAAAATTCAAGGTGTTCAGCATGTCTTATGAGGATCGTCTGAAATTACTGTCAATTTATTTTGTTTCATACAGACTACACAGAGCCGATCTCTGGCTTGCATATAAGGAGATCTCTGACCCCGCTTTATTGGAAATGCTGCACATCTGCAAGTCAAATGGCACACGGGTTACTCACTTTAAAGGCATTAACCTGGTATGTGACATTAACAGAACCTGCTAGAGGGAAAGATTTGTCTCCCAGAGGTTACCACACCTTTGGAACAGACTCCCACTTCATGTCAAGCAGAGCACCTCATTGGCCCTCTTCAAACACAATCTGGATGAGTGGATTGGTAACCGTAAATTCACCATGGGGGTTCCACCTGTGTCTGTCTTGGACAGGGGTAATAGGCACTGATCATGGAAATAAGGGTAAAACTTGGCTAGGCTTGTAGGGGACCCTAGGGTCATTACCCTAGTAACTGCCTATGATCCTCATATAGGCTGCTGAGTCACGGCTTGTGCCTGGCCTACAGGGCAGTCTCTGACCCTGCCCTGATGGATATGTTACATATCTGCAAGTCAAATGGCACAAGAGTCACTCGCTCTAAGGATCTTAACCTAGCCTGTCACATTAACAGAACATGTTGGAGAGACGGATATATCTCCCAGAGAGTGCAGGTACTCTAGAATAAACTTCCAATTCGTGTAAAACAGATATGTATATGTGTGTGTAATTAAAATGACCTAAACATCATAAGACTGACAGTCAAAACACTGAAAATCAAAAAGAATGAAAATGAAAGTTCTCTGCACCCTTCTTATTATGTATACCAATTTTGGGGGGTCACAGAGCAGTGGGGAAAGAGCATAAACCCCATCTGTAGTATAATTTGTCAGTAATTTGTTTTTCAGTTTAGACTTTATTACATTTCAGTCTTAAGATGTTAAAGTAATTTTCAGTTCACCCGTATGTATGGATGCATGCCAAGTTGTTGAACATAGTTTTGGCGAATGCCAAAAATTAACAGTGTATGTGTTTCTATCTGTATAGATATGTGTGTGTGTGTGTATACATACATATATCTAATGGCATAAAGTCAACATATGGCCGAGACAAAAACATCGTTTCTTCATAACTTCGAACCTGAAATAATACATTTTGTTTCTGCTGCAGCAGGGGGGTTACACCCCCTGCACTCCACACGTGGGGGCTGCGCCCCCACACCCTCCTGCCACTTAAATATGCGAACTCCAAGATCTCACTTACGTTGAAGTGAATGGGAATTTTTACCTACGGCGATCAACATGCAAACGGTTCAATGTTGTGAAGAAACAATGTTTTTGTCTCAGCCATATGCTGTTCGATATCATGGCCATTCGAGGATCTGAAGGGAACCCATGTATATGTATATGTATATCTATACAGATAGACAGCTATGGATGGGCACATGACACAAGCTGAAATTTTTTAAAGGCCAAAATTCAAAAGACTGAGTCTGTAACGATGAATTTTTGAAATACTGAACCATTACAAGCATAAAGTTTAAAAAGCTGAACCATACAGAAATGGCAGAAGACACTGACAGTGCTCAACATTATCCAGAAATAAAAAAAACATGCATCTACAACAAGTACTAGGAATAGTATTGAAAAAAACAAAGCAGTACAATCACAAATCCAATGAAGTACAAGTAAGTAACAATGGCAATGTACTTGTTGTGAATGATTTGCAAAGTCCAAACAGTATGCTGGTAAATCAGGTCAAATCACCGGTGGCAGTAACATATACAATAAACTAACACTGAGGACCAGTGAGACATATTGGTGTACTCATGTACACAACATTACAGCAATGGAGTACAAGTATACCCCTAGAGTGCATACCTCCTTGCTATGCAATACTTGCACAAAGTGATAGTGGCATCCAGTACTCATTAGTACACATAACTCCTCCAACATGGTCTGCTCTCCAACTAACATTTACACAATAGATGTTAAATCGGCTGTACAGCATCCTAACAGACACCATATACACCTGTGTCTGGCCTCAAAAGAATTTTGAGTCTGTTAGAAAGATATTAAGTTTAGATATATTCCAAAACCATACTGGAAACGAGGCAGAAATGTGGATACAGTTCTAATTCTGGTGGCAATCTTTTAAGTTTTCCTAAAAGATACCAATCTGTGAAATACTGTAGCTGCTCCTTCCTTCCACTGCAAAATCCTTCGGTAAGTCATTAAACCATGGCAGAACATCACATTCACTAAGGAAAGGGAAACAAATAATTTTTTTGACTGCAATTTGAAATGTTATATTTTTACCATAGATTTAAGCTAATCCCAGACTGCATTTTCCACCATTTATTTTGACTGAA